>NC_090323.1:97564672-97864672 GCF_040869045.1 Eurosta solidaginis | reverse complement strand
CATAGACCGGCCAGTTCAACCTAATCTTGCCTTATCAAAAATGAATAAGCGACGTGTAGAAATGTCCAAATTTCCGTTGCTTGTCGCTGCAAAAACGGATGATTTTAGTTTGACGAATTCCTATTTTTAGAAAAAGTACAAAGGTGCGTATCTTAGCTTTTTTCCAAATTTAATATGAAATCTACATAACCAATTTGTATTACCCTGAGATTTCGACCGATGTCTAAAAGGACTTCTATAATAAATCCTATTATTTGTCCTAGATCTCGAATTTCGACTAACTTCTTGCCTCAAAGAATCCAATTCTATTGAGGGTTTTTGAAAATTTTAACACATTATATTAGTAGTATTAATCAAATTGTCAAGGATTGGGTTCGATAATTTTGAATTTGGAAACTTACTAACAGCTGATATTTCCGATTTGTTAATTGCTTCCCAAATACTACCAAAAATTAAAAAAAACAATATTCATAACAAAAAATTATTGTAAATATTGATAAAACAAAAACAATTGTTAATAAACCATGAGCACTTGGGAAATGTCAAACAGAGTGATTTACAATAAACAAATCCAATATTATCAATGTCTTGCAACAGATGTGGCAACGCTGATTAAATATAGTTGGTAAAGAGGAATAGAAGTAGCAATTTATCAGTCAAACAAACCGCCGCTGTATAGCTAAATGGTTGGCGCAGCGTGCCTAAGGGGCTAATTAAACTTCCTTGACCCTAACGCCAATTGTACTTGGCCAAAAATTTACCACTATTTATATTAATAAAAAGAAATTTTATTTTCTCACTCCTAAAAATATGTTATTTTTATTTTTAAATTTGACAACCGAATGAAATTTTTTGAAAGAAAAATTTTAAAAATAAATATTAAAAAACTTGATAAATATTAAAACAATTCAAAGTGAATCATGTGTTAAGTTGTATTAAAGTTAAAATAACAAGAACAAGAAGTACCCTACAAAGGTAAGGGCTGAATTGCTAATACCAAGGCGCTGTAACTAGATACAATAAGATCTCTCCACAACAATTGGAATTTGTTGATTACGATTCCCTAAACCAATAAAAGGAGAATATAAAAATGAGTGTACCCCAGCGGTTTAGGGGGTCAGAATATACCCCCGGTAGGTATGCCTGTCGTCAGGCCCGACGAGAGGGGGAATGGGGGATTCCCCGGGCCCAGGTATCTCAGGGGGCCCTCGATTTAGAGGTACTAAAACATTTTTTTTAATTCAGGAGAGTCTTTAGTTGTTCCATGTGCAAATTTTAAGCCGAATTTCAAAAGCAACCAATATTGATGATGATTTTTTCCTGGGCCTTCGAACAGTGAGGAGACAATAAAAACATCAAACAAAAATGTATGTTTAAATCAATCCGAAATCGTAGAGTTTTCGTGGTGACGCTGATGAAGATTCATCTTTAAACGATTTCGATATCGGTACCGTGAATAATGAGTTTTTGCGATCTGAAGAAGTCATCGAAATAATTTGTCGAGGTCATCAAAAGTGTCCTGTTATTTTTCCACGTGATTGGCATTTCCTACCTCGTTGTTAAACAGAATCTTGCCAAATGGAGAGAAAGTGGAGCAATGCTTTTTATTGCCTACCATGTCGTCAGTTAAGCACCAATACTTTAAATCGACTTAAAATTTGTTGTGCGGATATTCGAAATTCCAGGTATTGAAGAAGCTATACGATAAACTGCCATCACACGAAAATACTCAAGATCATATTAAATGTTATATTCAATGGCGATCTTTACAAAATCTAATTCAAAAGGAGGCTACAATTGAGACACTTATCAATGAACAGCTAATCACTGAAACTCAAGAGTGAAAGAAATTTCATATAGAATTTTGGACACTATTTTATTTTTGGGCGCAAGGGGCCTAGCTTTCAAAGGCGAAAGTATATGGCCCCTATTATGAGACAAATTCGATCTTCGACTGTGGTCGAAAGAGCTGATCGAACGAATTTTCATTCGGTATAATGACGCGCGTTCGATGAAGGCAAGCGTTATTGTGAATTTCGATAAATTCAAAAGATCACAATAGCACATTTCCAATACTCTGTCAAATAAAATTAAATAAATAAACAGAAGCAGAACTAGCTATTAAATGCAAATATTAAAAATAAAAGTATGACTACAAGAGAACTGTGGTTTGATGATTCGTCAGATGAAGAGGAAAGCTTACTGGAGCTAGCCAGAAGTAGAAGACGGGTGACGCTTCCCAAGGCAGTCGGTTCTATGTACCGGAGCGACTCGGAATTTTTCCTGACCAAGGACTGTCATTTCAGTGTAACCACATTTAATTTGTTGCGTCCCTCCCACAAATTGTCATCCTCCCAGCAGCTCCTTGCAGCGGGACTGCTCCATATTCTCTTGCTCCGGGAAGGTATCGAATCCAATCCGGGTCCGTCTCCTGACCCCGGTCCTGAGAAATGGTTTTGCTGCATCTGCCGGAAAATACTCTTCTTAGGACGGTCATACTCTGTCCAGGGTGTCTCGTGTAGGGGATGGTTGCATCGGACAGGTTGTCCTGGGCTTGATCCCAAAACCCGACGTCCACATAACTTTTATAATTCTTTTGTGGCTCCTTGCTGTTCACGTCCAAGGGTGCCCCGTAGTCTACGCCTTAGCACCCCACACTACCTCCCAGCTGCTCAGCCAGCCACTAGTACCCGCTGCTGCTCGCGCCCCGCGGCGCCAACAACTCAAACAGCTGCTACCACTCATAACTAATATCTCTGTAGTAGAGTCGGTAGCAATGCTGAGCATCAGCCCCTGCCCCCGTCTTCTCCACTTCCCCTCTTTTCCGGCAGCAATCGTGTAGGTCAGGGAAACAGACCCTTAGTCCCTAACCCCGTTTGCACCGTTTGGCCGCACAGAATATATATGTTTGCGACCTCCGCCCAAGGCAGGAGCTGCCACTTTCCTAGATGTTCTGGTCTCCGAGACGGCAACCCCCCGACGGGTTTCAGTGCGCCATGTTGCCAGGTCGCAAACCCCAATCTACCGGGTACCCCAATGCTTGCCCAAGGACGCCCAGTCCCAGGGCCACAGCAGCAGTTGCGTCCTGGCCTTCCTCAACCCAGGCGTAGTCACCCGTCACTTACTCCCAGAGTGGCGACGTCTCCCCCTATGCACTTCAGAATTCTGCAGTTAAACTGTAATGGACTAACTGGGAAGATCACGGAGATAGTCGATTTCATGAAGCGACACAACATCCGCATTGCTGCGATTCAAGAGACTAAACTCACAGCAAGATCTGCACTGCAAATCTGTTCTGGGTATAATGCCCACAGAAAATATCGCATGAGCTGAAATGGAGGCGGCCTCGTGTTTATCATACACAACTCTGTGCAATATCATATATTTGATCCTGGCATCGACCACAGGGACAATGTCTTAGAACGTCAAGGCCTATCTGTCCGGTCAGGCGATGCAAACCTAGAAATCAATAACATCTACATACCTCCTGCCACCTGTTGCCCCAGTGGATACCTCCCTAATATTAGCGCCTTACTCACTGGCAACAATCGCATTATCTTAGGCGACTTTAATGCCCATCACGATCTATGGCATTCAAACTTGCAGGCGGATAGTAGGGGTGAGATGTTGGCGGATCAAGTAGAATAAACGACGTTCTGCACAATAAACGGAGACGTATGGTAGGAAGCTGTCACAGTTCGCCGGATATCTCAATCGTGAGCGCATAACTCGTAAACTGCGTCAACTGGCAGCCGATGGTAACATTGGCATCCGACCACCTGCCTATACTTATATCGTTCGAGCGTACCGCCAACTTCATCGTTACATAAAAACGCACTTTCATATACTTTAAAAAAGGAAAGTGGGACGAATACAAATCTTTTACAGACAACCTCTTTGCTGCCCTCCCTAACCCGACTGATTCCCGCAAGGGGAGCGTGCCCTACCCAAGGTCATTGAATACGCCTCGGCACGTTTCATTCCCGCCGGGAGAATTCCCGAAATTCGGCCCCACTTACCGGCGCAAAATTAGCGAGAGAACGTGACCTTATAAGACAGCTCGACCAAGGCGACCCCCAAATAAGGGATATAAACCAACGCATCAGATTACTTGTGGATGAACACAAGCGGGCGAAATGGGAGGAGTACCTAAGAGGTTGTAACCTCTCTGCCGGTGTGGGTAAACTTTGGTCCACCGTAAAGTCCCTATCGAATCCGTCTAAGCACAAGGACAAAGTTTCCATCGCCTTCGGCGATAAAGTGCTGTCGGATTCGAAAAAATGCGCGAGCGCTTTCTGCCGTCAATATGTAATGCATTCTATGGTCGAAAAAGATAGAAGGAGGGCCAACAGACACGCACATAAACATAAATTCAGCGCGTCACCAATTACCATCACCGCCAGAGAGGTCGAAGATGCCATTGGTCACGCTAAACCATCGAAAGCAGTGGGCCCATACGGCATAGCCATGCCGATTCTTAAAAGCCTAGGGAAAGAGGGTTTCAAAAGCTTTTGATACGGTCAACCATGGCACCTTACTGCAAGACCTGGAAGGGTCTACCCTTCCCCCATGTTGTAAAGGTGGACCGCAAATTATCTGGGTGGTCGGCAGGCATCGGTGCAACTTAAAAACGAAACATCAAAACCAAGAAGAATTAAACAAGGGGTGCCACAGGGCGGTGTCCTATCCCCACTTCCGTTGAATTTCTACATATCTAAGCTACCTTCACCACCAGAAGGAGTCACTATCGTTTCATACGCCGATGACTGCACAATAATGGCCACAGGCCCAGGCCCACAGATCGATGAGCTCTGCAACAGAATAAACGGCTACCTCCCTGATCTCACCAGTTTTTTCGCCTCGCGAAACCTGGCATTATCACCGACTAAATCTTTCGCGACCTTATTTACAACATGGACGTACCAATTGTCGACCATTTTGAACATCCACGTCGATAGCACTACGCTACCGACTGTCCTACACCCCAAGATCTTGTGTGACGTTTGATCAGGATCTACATTTTGGTGAGCACGCAGCCCCAATTGTTCCGAAAATCCAGAGCCGCAATAAAATCCTCAAATCCCTTGCTGGCAGTACCTGGGGAAAAATAAAGAAACGCTTATTACTACATACAAAGCAATTGGCCAGCCGTTTACGTGCTACGCGTCACCCATATGGTCGCCAAGCCTAAAAATTACCCACTGGAAGAAGCTACAGGCCTGCCAAAATACTGCTATCAGAATCGCCACGGGCTGTCTTCTTGTGTCACCAGAACACCATCTACATAATGAGGCGAGAATACTCCCCATCAGGGAGAGAAATGAGATGCTAACCAAACAGTTCCTGTTGAATACCCAGAAAACTGGACATCCCAACAGACATGTGATTGACGAGCCAACACCGCATAGGGGCTTAAGTAGTCACCTCCGTAAGTATTTTGAGGATATACGGCACCTGATAACTCAGCCGTATGAAGCAAAAAAACACAAGCAAGTCCTTGGTAAACTCCACAAACAGGCGTCGGACCTTTATGCCGGGAACTGCCCGGTAAATCCAGTACTCAAAAAAAGTACCCAAAACTTGTGGAAGATGAACGCATACTCCCCAGGGAAACGCGTGTCACTCTTTCTCAACTTCGTTCTGGATACTGTAACAGGTTAAACTCTTACCTATCCAGAATCAACCCCGATACATAAAATGAATGCCCCGCTTGCAATGTCTCCCCACATGACACCAACCATCACTCATCTCTTTAATTGTAATGTGGAACCAAAGCCTCTAACACCCCTTTCATTATGGTCCACCCCTGTTAAACAGCAAGTTTCCTTGGACTCCCGTTAGAGGATATTGATGACAATTTGTAATCGGTCGTGGCTGTTAGGTGGGGCGAAGCACTGCTACAAAAACAACAGAAGACGGGTGAGATGCTTCAAATCCTTTGGAAATGAATTCCTCCACGTAATGTAGCTTTCTAAATAAGTTGTTAAATTTTTGAAATTATAAGTTTTGTTTATAGATTTATTCAAAACTTCAGACTGTCCAAAGAAGCGTTCATGGACTTGTTGTCCAGTAGAGATGAACTGCTGCAGCAATGCACAAGAGCCAAGTCTATTCCTAATATTTTTAATTTTGGCAACAGTTCTCCAAGCTTGTGCTCAGGGATCCTACCAACTGAGCATTGGAAACGAAAATGCACTCGGACTTGCCCAGCCAACTGTGTCTGTGGTACTATCAGAGGTGTTGAATGTCTTGGAAAATTTTATTTGTGAAAGATGGATAAAATTGAATTACGAGGAGGCTGAGCTGCATCAAGCAAAGTTGCATTTCTATAATGTGCAAGTTCATTTCCTATATGGGGATTTTGTTCCATAATTGAAACCAGTCTTTCAAGCTCTTGTTTTGTCCTCACGACCTTGGACTTATATTAAACTAATTAAAATATTTTAAAATTACTACTATGTAGTAAAAAAGTAGAACATAAATAAAAAAAAACTTACATTTTAAACAATTCTTTTTCTATTCGATACAGCATCGACAACAAATTTCTATTCGCTTGAAAATTAGATACACAACGAAAATTTTGACAGAGATGAGTTATCATAATACAAATTTCAAATTCGATGTTCGATAGCCATCGAAGATCGAATAATGCTCATAATAGGGGCCTATATCTTGGTGAACGAAGCGATGGACATTTTTTGGGCATCTAAGATCTCATAAGCCATTATGATCCGATACTTAGAGATCATTTGGAGAAAGTTAGGATTTTACAACAGCAGCACAAATGTTTACAAGTTCACTATCTTTCCCCAGACATTCAGAACGAGTTTATATAAATTTGGGCAAAGCACGTGAGGAAACTATATTAGATCAAGGCAAGAAAGCCAAGCTGTTAGCGTTGATGCTATGCCTGATGCTAGTTACGTTGACAACGTTCATTTTGCGCTAACTCCATTTCAATTCGAAAGCAACACATTTTACAATTCAAGGACGATTTTGGCTTTCGTCATTTGTAATCAAAAATCTGGTCGCAAAATCGCTGATCTAATTTGCCATATTCTAGGTAAACATGAAATCCCATTAAAAGATAGTCGTGCACAAGGGTGCGATAACGGCGCCAATATGAAAGGAGCTTACAACTTAGCACTACGTCACATTCTCGACAAAAACTCGAATGCTGATTACTGGCCTTGTTCAACGTTTTACGGCTGCAATTACTTTCTTCGGTGTTGTACAAAAATGTTTTACTATTTTCAGGAGCACTCTACAACGATGGGACATCCTAAAAAAATGTACCTCTTTTCATAGTCTTTCAGCCAAAAGCCAAATTTGACTGCGTAAGCATATGGAGATGTTACCGGCATTCTCAAGTACATCAACAAGTTCGAATGTATCTTGCTGTCCTCAATTTGGATCAAAATAATGACTAACATTAATGAAAGAAACGTGGTGCTCCAAGCTAGAGGCGCCACCATAGATGTTGAGGTCCGACATCTAGATGCCTTATTAACTGATTTGAAGTTGATCAGGAACCAATGGGAAACAATTTTACACGAATCCAAAACAGTTGATATTCAATTGAACATCTCGCCAAAGTTTCCGGACATTCGAAAGAGCAAACCCAAAAGACGTTCTGAAGATAATTTAAATGAGATGATTACGGATGATTCAGAGTATGATTTTAAAAACAATACATTCCGGGTGATCGTTGATTCGGTAATCACTGGCATTACTGAACGATTTGCAACTATGAGAAAATTGTGCGAGACGTTTTCCTTTTTGTGGCAATTTGAAGACTTGGATGAAATTATGGTTCGTGTGAGCGCAGCAAAATTTGTCGAAGAATACAAGTCGGACATTTCTCAAAGCTTAGAATGCGAAATAATTCACTTGAAACACATTTACGAAGCAAATTTTGATAAAGGTCTGTCATCATTGGAATTGCTAAATGCCATTTACATTAGTTCAAAACCTGTATACGATTTCCCCCAACATTTGTGTTGCTTTACGTATCTTTTGCACTATACCTGTCACTTTAGCTAGTGCAGCAAGTTCCTTCAGCGTCCTTTCAAGAACCAAAAACTTTCATAGATCGGGTTCATCTCAAGAGCGAGTTTCAGGACTTGCCACGCTTTGTGTTGAATCCGTTTTGGCAAGACAGTGCCTTCCTCAACCCAGGCGTAGTCACCCGTCACTTACTCCAAGAGTGGCGACGTCTCCCCCTATGCACTTCAGAATTCTGCAGGTAAACTGTAATGGACTAACTGGGAAGATCACGGAGATAGTCGATTTCATGAAGCGGCACAACATCCGAGTTGCTGCGATTCAAGAGACTAAAATCACAGCAAGATCTGCACTGCAAACCTGTTCTGGGTATAATGTCCACAGAAAAGATCGCATGAGCGGAAATGGAGGCGGCCTCGCGTTTATCATACACCACTCTGTGCAATATCATATATTTGATCCTGACATCGACCGCAGGGACAATGTCTTAGAATGTCAAGGCCTATCTGTCCGGTCAGGCGATGCAAACCTAGCAATCATCAACATCTACATCCCTACTCCCATCTGTTGCCCCAGTGGATACCACCCTAATATCGAGGCCTTACTCACTGGCAACAATCGCATTATCTTAGGCGATTTCAATGCCCATCACGACCTATGGCATTCAAACTTGCGGGCGGACAGTAGGGGTGAGATGTTGGCGGATCAAGTAAAAGAAACGACGTTCTGCAAAATAAACGGAGACGCCCCCACACGTATGGTAGGAAGCTGTCACAGTTCGCCGGATATGTCAATCGTGAGCGCAGAACTCGTAAAATGCGTCAACTGGCAGCCGATGGTAACATTGGCATCCGCCCACCAGCCTATACTTAAATCGTTCGAGCGTACCGCCGACTTCATCGTTACATAAAAACGCATTTTCATATACTTTAAAAAAGGAAAGTGGGACGAATACAAATCTTTTACCCGACTGATGCCCGCAAGGGGAGCGTGCTTTCCACAAGGTCATTGAATCCGCCTCGGCCCGTTTCATTCCCGCCGGGAGAATTCCCGAAATTCGGCCGCACTTCCCGGCGGAGGCAGCAAATTTAGCGAGAGAACGTGACCTTATAAGACAGCTCGACCCAGGCGACCCCCAAATAAGGGATATAAACCAACGCATCAGATTGCTTGTGGATGAACACGAGCGGGCGAAATGGGAGGAGCACCTGTGTGGGTAAACTTTGGTCCACCGTAAAGTCACTATCGAATCCGCCTAAGCATAATAATAAAGTTTCCATCGCCTTCGGCGATAAAGTGCTGTCGGATTCGAAAAAATGCGCGAGCGCTTTCTGACGTCAATATGTAATGCATTCTATTCAATTTGCAGCTAGCCTGTCATCAGCATGGCTTCAGAAAACTCCATAGCACCACCACCGCGCTAAATGCCATCAGCACCCAGATAAATTGCGATTTAAATCAAAACCCCCGACATAGAACAGTACTCGTACCGCTAGACCTATCAAAAGCTTTTGATACGGTCAACTATGGCACGTTACTGCAAGACGTAGAAGGGTTTACCCTTCCCCCATGTCTTAAAAGGTGGACCGCAAATTATCTGGGTGTTCGGCAGGCATCGGTGCAACTTAGAAACGAAACATCAAAACCAAGAAGAATTAAACAAGTGGTGCCAGAGGGTGGTGTCCTATCCCCACTTTTGTTTAATTTCTACATATCTAAGCTACCTTCACCACCAGAAGGAGTCACTATCGTTTCATACGCCGATGACTGCACAATAATGGCCACAGCCCTAGGCCCACAGATCGATGAGCTCTGAAACAGAATAAACGACCTCCCTGATCTCTCCAGTTTTTTCGACTCGCGAAACTTGGAATTATCACCGACTAAATCTTCCGCGACATTATTTACAACATGGACGTCCCAAATGTCGACCATTTTGAGCATCCGCGTCGATGGCACTACGCTACCGACTGTCCTACACCCCAAAATCTTGTGTGACGTTTGATCAGGATCTACATTTTGGTGAGCACGCAGCCGCAATTCTTCCGAAAATTCAGAGCCGTAATAAAATTCTCAAATCCCTTGCTGGCAGTACCTGGGAAAAAGATAAATAAATGTTCATTACTACATACAAAGCAATTGGCCAGCCGTTTACGTGCTACGCGTCACCCATATGGTCGCCAAGCCTAAAAATTACCCACTGGAAGAAGCTACAGGCCTGCCAAAATACTGCTCTCAGAATCGCCACGGGCTGTCTTTTTATGTCCCCAGAACACCATCTATATAATGAGGCGAGAATACTCCCCATCAGGGCATCAGGGAGATAAATGAGATGCTAACCAAACAGTTCCTGTTGAATACCCAGAAACCTGGGCATCTAAACAGACATGTGATTGTGGATCCAACACCGCCTAGGGCCTTAAGAGGAAATACGGCACCTGAAAACCCAGCCATATGAAGCAAAAAAACACAAGCCGGTCCTTGGTGAACTCCACAAACAGGCGTCGGACCTTTATGCCGGGAATTGCCTGGTGAATCCAGTAGTCAAAGAAAAGTACCCAAAATTTGTGGAAGATGGACGCATAATCCCCAGGGAAACGCGTGTCACTCTTGCTCAACTTCGTTCTGGATACTGTAACAGGTTAAACCCTTACCTATCCAGAATCAACCTCGACATACAAAATGTATGCCACAACCATCTCTTTAATTGTAATGTGGAACCAAACCCTCTAACACCCCTTTCATTATGGTCCACCCCTGTTAAACAGCAAGTTTCCTTGGACTCCCGTTAGAGGATATTGATGACAATTTGTGATCGGTCGTGGCTGTTAGGTGGGGCGAAGCACTGCTACAACAACAACAGAAGACGGGTGAGATGCTTCAAATCCTTTGGAAACGAATTCCACCACGTAAGTGTAGCTTTCTTAATAAGTTGTTAAATTTTTGAAATTATAAGTTTTGTTTATAGATTTATTCAAAATTTCAGACTGTCCAAAGAAGCGTTCATGGACTTGTTGTGCAGTACAGATGAACTGCTGCAGCAATGCACAAGAGCCAAGTCTATTCCTAATATTTTTTAATTTTGGCAAGAGTTCTCCAAGTTTGTGCTCAGGGATCCTACCAACTGAGCATTGGAAACGAAAATGCACTCGGAGGTGTTGAATGTCTTGGAAAATTTTATTTGTGATAGATGGATAAAATTGAATTACGAGGAGCATGAGCTGCAACAAGCAAAGTTCCATTTCTATAATGTGCAAGTTCCTTTGCTATATGGGTATTTTGTTCCATAATTGAAACCAGTCTTTCAAGCTCTTGTTTTGTACTCACGACCTTGGACCTATATTAAACTTATTCAAATATTTTAAAATTACTACTAAGTAGTAAAAAAGTAGAACATAAATAAAAAAAACTTACATTTTAAACAATTCTTTTTCTATTCGATACAGCATCGACAACAAATTTCTATTCGCTTGAAAATTAGATACACAACGAAAATTTTGACAGAGATGAGTTGTCATAATACGAATTTCAAATTCGATGTTCGATAGCCATCGAAGATCGAATAATGCTCATAATAGGGGCCTATATCTTGGTGAACGAAGCGATGGACATTTTTTGGGCATCTAAGATCTCATAAGCCATTATGATCCGATACTTAGAGATCATTTGGAGAAAGTTAGGATTTTACAACAGCAGCACAAATGTTTACAAGTTCACTATCTTTCCCCAGACATTCAGAACGAGTTTATATAAATTTGGGCAAAGCACGTGAGGAAACTATATTAGATCAAGGCAAGAAAGCCAAGCTGTTATCGTTGATGCTATGCCTGATGCTAGTTACGTTGACTACGTTCATTTTGCGCTAACTCCATTTCAATTCGAAAGCAACAAATTTTACAATTCAAGGACGGTTTTGGCTTTCGTGATTTGTAGCCAAAAATCTGGTCACAAAATCGCTGATCTAATTTGCCATATTCTAGGTAAACATGAAATCCCATTAAAAGATTGTCGTGCACAAGGGTACGATAACGGCGCCAATGTGAAAGGAGCTTACAACGGAGCCTACTTCACATTCTCGACAAAAACTCGAATGCTGATTATAGGCCTTATGGAACGTTGTACGGCTGCAATTACTTTCTTCGGACTTGTACAAAATTTTTTTACTATTTTCAGGAGCACTCCACAACGATGGGACATCCTAAAAAAATTTACTTCTTGTCATAGTCTTTCAGCCAAAAGCCAAATTTGACTGCACAAGCATACGGAGATGTTACCGGCATTCTCAAGTACATCAACAATTTCGAATGTATCTTGCTGTCCCCAATTTGGTTCAAAATAATGACTACCATTAATGAAAGAAACGCGGTGCTCCAAGCTAGAGGCGCCACCATAGATGTTGAGGTCCGACATCTAGATGCCTTATTAACTGATTTAAAGTTGATCAGGAACCAATGGGAAACAATTTTAAATGAATCCAAAACAGTTGATATTCAATTGAACATCTCGCCAAAGTATCCGGACTTTCGAAACAGCAAACCCAAAAGACGTTCGGACGATAATTTAAATGAGATGATTAAGAACGATTCAGAGTATGATTTTAAAAACAATACATTCCTGGTGATCGTTGATTCGGTAAGCACTGGCATTACTGAACGATTTGCAGCTATGAGAAAATTGAGCGAGACGTTTTCCTTTTTGTGGAAATTTGAAGACTTGAATAAAACTATGGTTCGTGCGAGCGCAGCAAAATTTGTCGAAAAATTCAAGTCGGACATTTCTCAAAACTTAGAATGCGAAATAATTCACTTGAAACACATTTACGAAGCAAATTTTGGAATTGTTAAATGCCATCTACATATGTTCAAATCCTGTATACGATTTCCCCCAACATTTGTGTTGCTTTACGTATCTTTTGCACTATACTTGTCATTGTAGCTAGTGCAGCACGTTCCTTCAGCGTCCTTTCAAGAACCAAAAACTTTCAAAGATCGTGTTCATCTCAAGAGCGATTTTCAGGACTTGCCACGCTTTGTGTTGAATCCACTTTGGCAAGACGGTTAAATTTTGATATTATTATCAATAATTTTGCAGCGAAAAAAGCAAGAAACACCATTCTTTGATATCCGAACTTTCTATATTGAATAATTAAAATTTATAATCATCATTAAGTTTATCAGAAATGTATTAAAATGTTACCAAATAACTAGAAAAGATTATTTGAAACAACATGTGGCTGATAAAAGAGAATTGTATTTCTACGTTACAATAAAATAGTATAAATAGTAAATATTGTGTTAATTTTATTGTCAGCTCCTAGTTCAAAAATGATTTAATAGATGTGGCAAACATTTTTTTTGATGTAATCATCAATAATGATTCATGAATGAGACGCCATTAATTCAAGTTAATCAAATGTATTAGTGGATTTTTTACAGGTGGCCCGTAAATTGTTTAGTCCCGGGCCCGAACTTACTCTCTACGGCCCTGCCTGTCATAAGAGGCGACTATAATACCAGATTCAAGGGGTTGTGTAGCCCAACACATTCAGGTTGGCAGCGCAATATATAGCTTCTCCAAACTCAATTGTCAACTCCTTATGGATCTAGGGGGTGGGAGGGCGGTATTGCCAATAAAGTCGCATGTGGTCATAACAAATCCTTCCCGAGATCTGCATCCTTCAAAGGACCATCAACATCGATAACACTCCCCAAGGCCTTCGGGGAGTGACCTTATCGCTTCAACAACAACATAAAAATGAATGTTTTTAAAAGCGGGTAATATATGAATTTAAATTTTATAAGTTTGTATACATGAAGCGTGCATGCTTGACCAAAGACTCTGATTTATAATTTTACAGGTATTAAAAAATGACCAATCAGCAATTCGACATTATCTCCAAGGAAACGGAGAGAAATGTTGAGACTGCAAGAGGCGCCCCTATATATGGCGGTAGCAAAGCCATTTTCGATCGTAAGTGGGAGGAGATAGCGGTGAAGCTAAATTCGGCCGGACCCCCACGTGGAAGTGTGTATGAGTGGAAGAGGGTAAGCCATAAAATATGTTTCCATTAAGCCGTTCGTTATATATAATTTTTATAGCCAGCGTGTACTTCTACACTAGGTTAATATAACTTTAACTGAAAACATTGAAGATATCATGTTGCAATTCGGCATGTAGGTTGTCCTTACTAATATATATAAATTATCTCAACTGTAATCACAATACTGACAAATGGCGCACTGTAGTGCCATAGTAAATTGCCTTAAATTAAATTGTAGCTGGTAGGTCCCTCTCTAGAAAAGTGCAAGATGCAACCATGCATCAGATGCACTTGGCAGCACTAAAAATGTGGAGTCGAGCAATGCGGATAATTTCTGATTGGCTGAAACTGCCGTTGCCCGAAGCCATCATGAATTTCTTTGCTAAGCACCCAAAAGAAAAGGTGCCTAGCCACAGAGTTGCGTTAGCGACAGTTTTCAGTTTTTTAAAGTGAACCGGGCGCCGCGTAAGTTGAAGAAATAAAAAGAATTAAAATATACTTAGCGTTAAAGTTAAAAATTAAATTAAAAGCTAAGTGACCCTAAAGAACTAAAAGTTATTAAAATAAAAACAAATATATTTAAAATTGACCTAAGAATTTATTTATTAAAAGAGGAGAACAAAATACAATAAATTAAAACAAACGTAATTACGTGCGTGTAGCAGTGTGCGTGTGGGCGTGCAGAACATTTATCATAGTGTCCAAAAAATGGACACCTTTCAGCACCCTTTAGTCACGTTGCCAGGCATGTGATTGTATTGTTCCACTTACTAACTTCGCTGACACAGCACACGCGCAACCAACGATCAGGTCAGATATCGAAATTATTGAAATCATTGGAATTGCAGTATAAGCAATTCCTGTCTACACGCGCAATCCTTCGACTTGCCAAATGTGGGAACTGCAACCGCAGCATAAGTAGTTAGCAGTAATAGGTTAACTAATAAGTAAATTCAGATGTTTAACACGTAACAAATTGTTATTAATGAAATTGAAGTTGTTCGTGTTTTTACATTTAGATAAATCAGTATCGTGGACAATGGGTTCGCCGCATCTTTAATTTTTTGTATCTCTCAGGCCACGAGAGACTAACTGGCGCCCGAGCAGTGCTGTGCAGGGTTTGCGTTCCAATTGAAATTTTATCTAGTTTTGTGTACGAAGGATAAAAACCCTTGCAGTGAAGAAACAAAGCAAAATTTTTTTTTTATTCAGAAAAAATACAAGAATCAAATAAAAACCCCTTGCAGTGAAGACAAGAAACAAAGAAATTTGTTTATTCAAGAAAACAAAAAAGATACAAGCATAAAAAAAGACTCTTGCAGTGAAGATAATAAACAAAGGAAAAATTTTTATTCAGCAAACAAAAAAGAAACAAAAATCAATGCCATGAAGAAAGTAAACAAAGAAATTTTTTTATTCAAGAAAGCAAAGAAGATCCAAGAATCAACTAAAAACCCTTACAGTGAAAGTAAGAATCAAGAAAACAAAAGAGAGGAACGATTTTTTTGTTAAAAAAACAATAATAAGACAAGCATCAGCAAAACTTACCAAGCTCTCAAATGAAATGGTGTTTGTAAGTAGCAAATCGTAAGCCCCATTGTATATCTTTTCATTCCAGCATGAATCCAGAAGAGATGAAAAAGTCCTTAACGGAAAAGAATGTCGCCGGTAACGCCATTTCCGCCCAAGTTAGAAGGTTCGAAGAGCGCCTAAAAAGTGTGGAAACGAAAAATAACGAGGAGTCCATACAGGGACTGAGCGAAAATTTAGTAAGACTGGAAAGTCAAGTAGAAGAGGTGCGCAGACAATCTGCACACACCGATCCACAGCATGTGGAAGAGCAACTCACGAGTCTTCAGACGGAGGACGTCAAGGAACTTCAGATATTCGATGGATCCCGGGAGCATTATTCTTCCTGCATCCATAGAGCGAAACAGATTATCAAGGACTACGAAGTTGTGCGACACAAACTAATCTATAGAGCAATTTTAAAAAACATAAGGTACAAAGTTAGGAGTGCAGCGGATGCTGCACTGGTCTCGCACAACATCCTGGACGGCGACTGGAAAAGCATGAAAGAAATTCTTTTACTGCATTACGCAGACGCCAGGGATATCGGAATCCTAGATCAACAGCTAACACAGATGACCCACGGACGACCAAAAGTGTCGGAGTTTTACGCTCAAATTAATAAACAACTTCCTTTAATGATCACTACTATCAATAGAAAAATATGTACATAACGAAACGGTCATGTTTTTCACAGGAACACCTCGCCAAAGAGCATTAGATGTGTTCATTAGAGGCCTTAGTTGTGACTTCCCCACTCTGCTACTAGTGCAAAAACCCAAATCGTTGCCCGAGGCCTACTCGGCATGCCTCACCTTCATGAACGTCGACCGCAGGAACGCCATATATCGCCAGCTCCGTCCAAATAGGTATTTTAATAGCAACTTCCAATCGATAGCCCCTCGGTATTATGCAGGGGAAAACCCAAATTATAATGACGCCGGTCAGGTTATGGCAGCTGCAAAACAACCAGGAGCATTTAAAAATTTCTCAGGTATACACCAAGGCCGGGCAGGACCAAACTGGAACTACCCGAACTCCGGTCAAACGCGAAACAGCAATCAAACTACGCAAAATTGGCGTAGCAACTCTATCCCTTCAGGAGTTTTAGGAACAAACCCTAGTCCTTCCGGCCAAACCAGGATACCCAATAATACCGGCCAAATACACAATTTTAACAATTTAAAAAGGGGCCCAAGTCCGGGAATGTTTTCAGGCCAATCAGGCAGGGGGCCCAGCAAACAACTTAATACCCGTGGATGAGGAAGCAGGAGAAGACACCACGATCGAACACGGTCAGAAGCAATGCGATGGCGACCAGCTAAATTTTACAGTAGGGGCCTCGTGTCCGGCGTACCATACTTATAGTATGCCACTCCAAATCAGGGAACTCTAGAATTCTTGATAAACACGGGGGCTAACAAGAGTTACATTAGCGAACGAGTTGCCCAAAATTCCACACTGGTGAAAAAACCATTCAAAATCATTTCGGCGGGGGAAAAAATTAAAATAGATAAAAAAGCTTGTGGAAATTTTTTTCGTTTGTGGGAAAGTACATCCCCACTACATTCTTTGTCCTTCCGGGCCTTTGATGGAATCCTTCGAGTCGATACGCTGACAGAAGCCAGAGCAGTTCTTGATAGGGAATTGAACATATTGATATTAAAACCAGACATCGTAATACCTCTTAAGCACAAGACTGCACAACAAGTTAATAGTATCTACACGGACCTCCCTTTCGATCCTAACATTTCAGAGCCTACAAAAGAGGAACTCCGTAGAATCCTTAGCAAGCACGAAGAGGTGTTTGGCCCAGCTGACAGGAGCATGGAAATTGACACCAGCGTTCAGGCGGAAATAAGGACTGAAATTGAAAACCCCATTTATACAAAAAGCTAACCCTACCCCGTTAACATGCGCGGGGAAGTCGAAAAACAAGTTCAAGAGCTCCCCTCAGAAGGAATTATTCGTCATTCAAAGAGTCCATACAATTCTTCCATATGGGTTGTCCCAAAAAAAGCCAGCCAGCGATGAAAGATCGTGACATCTCAAAAACTGCGTTTTCTACCTTGAATGGGAAATATGAATTTCTGCGGCTCCCCTTCGGACTTCAAAATGTGCCCTCAATCTTCCAGCGCATGGTAGAGGATGTCCTCAAAGAATATATAGGTCGAATTTGTTTAGCAAGGACGAGGCCACCCATTTAAATGACATCGAAACAATCCTTTCTAGACTTCTAGCTGCAGGGGTAAAAGTGAACCTTCAAAAAACACAGTTTTGGAAAACAAGTGTAAAATTCCTGGGTGACATCGTTACCTCCGAAGGAATTCTGCCAGACCCCAAAAAAATAAGCTCAATAAAAAACATGTAGCCGCCTTCAAATCTAAAAGAACTTAAAAGTTGTTTAGGTTTAATATCCTATTACAGGAAATTCACTCGCGATTACGCAGAAATCGCAAAACCACTCACTAATCTTACAAGGGGAGCACATGCACAGGTTAAAGCAACTGAGTCCAAGAAAGTGCGAATATCATTAATTGAGGACGCCCTAAGAGCATTCAACGAACATAAGGAAATATTGACAACCTCGGAAGTTCTAACATTTCCGAATTTTGAAAAAGCTTTTGTCTTAATGACTGATGCCTCCGACTACGCTATTGGCGCAGTATTATCACAATACTACGATGGTAAGGGCAAGCCAATAGCGTTCATATCACGTAGTTTAACTATGACTGAGGAAGCGTATGCAACGAACGAAAAGGAAATGCTCGCTATTGTTTGGGCATTAGATAACCTCAGAAACTATTTGTATAGAGCCAGAAAAATACGTATATTCACTGACCACCAACCATTAACTTTCTCCCTTAGCAACCGCAACTACAATGCCAAACTAAAGCGTTGGAAATCCCGAATTGAGGAGTATAACTACGAGCTTTTCTACAAACCAGGGAAGTCAAATGTTGTGGCTGATGCCCTTCCTCGCCTTAAATCACAAGTAAACCAACTGACGGATTCAGTCCTTCCCGCATCCGAAGTTGCAAGCCAAAACGCAACTATGGCATCAGACGACGGCACATCAACCGACGCAACGGTCCATAGCGCAGAACAGGATAATACGGACTTAGTCCCGTTTGCAGGGGCACCCTTGAATGTTTTCAAATCATATTTGGAGGTAGACTCCAAATTTATGAGGAAACACCCAGGACACTCACGTCATTATGTAGGCATACAAGATATAGGCGAAAGCGTACTCATTAGCATACTCAAAGAAATACTCAATCCCAACATTATTAATGGTTTAAAAATTCCAGAAAATCAATTGGGCCTACTGCAACAAGTATATTTTGAAAATTTTATCAATTTTAAAATCCGAATAGCGCAAAAACTAGTAGAAGATTTGCGAAATCCAGATACAATATGTGAAACAATAACGAAGGAGCATAAGAGGGCTCACCGCAATGCCACTGAAAATACGTAGCAGATTTTAGAGCGGTATTGCATCCCGAAAAAGAGCGCTATAATTAGGAAATATGTACTGGCTTGTGAAAACATGCAAGTTTAGTAAGTACGATAGATACCCTAGTAAACCAGAGTTACAGGCTACACCAATCCAATCACGACCTTGCGAGATCCTTCACATAGATATTTTTGAAATACAAGGGGAAACATTTTTAAGTTGTATCGACAAATTTTCAAAATTGGCAAACCTTTTTCACATTAGGAACAAAGGAACACTGCACTTTAAACACAATATTGTGAAGGTTCTCCACTATTTTACAACTCCAAAAATTTTAGTCAGTGATAATGAACGGGGATTGATTAGCCCAGTAATAGAGAACTTATTGGAATCATTGGGAATTCAGCTTTACCGCACTCCATCTCAGAGAAGTGAGGTAAGTGGCCAAATTGAGAGATTCCACTCCACGTTACTAGAAATTTATAGATGCCTGAATGCAGAAAACTCTGATCTCAGGACTAAAGAACTCGCTAATATAGCAGTAGATCGCTATAATAATTCAGTTCACTCGGTAACGAACAGGAAACCTTCGGAAATATTTTTTAATAGCTCAGAAGCTTCTAACTATCAGGAGCGCCTTGACCAAAGCAGGAAAATTAATAGATACATAAAAACACTATTAAAAAAGAAACAGGTGGCTCAGGTTGAGAGACATAATATGAAAAGGACCTTACCGAAGCGTTATAGCAAAAATGATGTTATATACGTTAAGGATAAGCAAATAAAAGGGAAACAAAAACCAATTTATAAAAAGGAAATAGTTGCCAAGGACAACAAAGTTTCTATAACCACACTTAGTGGGAAAAAATTCACAAAGCACATATAAAAAATGTAAAAAGAAAAAAACAGCCTATCCCCACGTAGAGCAAAAAATAAACACAAAAAAAAAAAGAAAAAGAAAATAATATAATTTAGTACGAAGGGAGTTTATCTTACAACAGCGGGCTTATAAGTGGGACAAATCGCGCCTTAGTAGCGGGCGCGCCATCGAATTTGACAAATGGCTACGTGGCCTTCAAAACGGATCCCATTATCCCCCATAGCTAGTTCCAGACATGTTAATACCTCTCGTCACCAACAGAAAACAAAAAGAATTTTTAAGCTTATGCGATAATCCGCTAAACAGTTATATGAAATTGGAATACTATGCGCCTAATCCGTAGAATGAAGAAAAAAAAAAACAAAAAGGAAAAATTTTAAGCTTATGCCGCTAAGCAAATATATGAAATTTTAATACTCTGCGCCTAATACGTAGAATTAAAAAAAAGAAAAAATGTTGAGCTTATGCGCCTAATCCGCTAAACAAATATATGAAATTTGACTACTCTGCGCCTAATCCGTAGAATGAAAAAAAAAGAAAAAAATTTTAAGCTTATGCGCCTAATCCGCTAAGCAAATATATGAAATTTGAATACTCTGCGCCTAATCCGTAGAAGAAACAAAAACAAAGAAACATTTTTAAGCTTATGCGCCTAATCCGCTAAGCAAGTATACGAAATTTTAAAATTAAAATATTTTGCGCCTAATCCTTAAAATGACTAAAAAAAAAAAAAATTATAAAACTTGAGCCTAATCCGCAAAGTAAAAAAAAAAAAACGAACAAAGACAAAACAAAAAAATTTATAATTTTTTTTGTCTTGTTGCACTTGATCCGCAAATTAAACAGAAAACAATAGCCTTTGCGCCTAAACCGCATGAAAGGACATACCTTTTTTAGCATTCTAATTTCCAGCTATCTTTTTTCTTCTTTTTTTTTTTCCTCTACTAACCCGTATAACAACTAGATCATCCTTCAAAATTCTTTTAAATAATAATTTAAAAAAATAGTCGCGGGTTTGAATCGAGCTCAAGGCCTAACAATAATTATTTTATCATTATTATTGTTATGATAAATTTTTTCTTAATTGAAAAAATTATTAAATTAGAATAGAAGAAAGAAATAATTTAGACAACTGCCAAAGCTCGTTGTATAGATCCATTTCGGGAACTGCGAAATTCCTTCAACGGCAACGTTTTAGGCGCCGCTGCTATAACCATTAAGCCATCACAGCGGTTCTTTGTTCATTATTCCTACTTCAATTCTGGTTCTTGCCAATTGATATTCACAGTACTGCGACATCTGTTGCAGAATGCATGTGAAAATTGGACTTGTTTGATGGCAATGATGCCACAGTGTCATATTTTAGTGACACTTTTTCCCCGTGCTCTGGGATGTATTAACAATTTTTGTTTTTATATCGGCCTACTGATTTGTAAAATCGCGGGTTTGAATCGAGCCCAAGGCCTAACAATAATTATTTTATCATTATTATAGTTATGATAAATTTTTTCTTAATTGAAAAAATTATTAAATTAGAATAGAAGAAAGAAAAAATTTAGACAACTGCCAAAGCTCGTTGTATAGATCCATTTCGGGAACTGCTAAATTCCTTCATCGGCAACGTTTAGGCGCCGCTGCTATAACCATTCAGCCATCACAGCGGTTTTTTGTTTGTCTTCATTATTCCTACTTCAATTCTGATTCTTGCCAATTAATATTCACAGCACTACGACATCTGTTGCAGAATGCATGTGAAAATTGGACTTGTTTGATGGCAAACTCAACTAAGTCACAGATAAGTCTACCCCTCAGTGGACTTATGCTTGACTTTCGACAGTGCTGCTGTAGTACCATATTTAATTGGCAGTAATGATACGTTTTTAATTATGTAGCCATAGCAATTCCGCTATTATGACATTTGACATATTCCTCTGAAGTGGCTTATATGTGATTATTTGTGTTTGCACATTAATATAATTAAATATTAATGGATATTCTAAATTCTGATGAAAACGACAATGATTTTGAGGCTCTACAAGTAATCGTTCTTCGACGAAAAAGAAAAATTAAAGAGCGCCTGACTTCTTCCAGTATTATGACGATGTTGACTTTCGTGACCGATTTTGCATGTGCAAAGATGCTGCTTGGATTGTTTTTTTCTTTAATAAAGGAAAAAATTTGCCTTGGAACACGGTAATATTGCATTAATTAACATACAATTTTTTTTCCTAATTACTTGTCCTTGGCAGCAACAACGCAATGCAGCCACATCAAATGTTTTTTATTGCACTCCGGTTTTATGCATCAGGATCATTTTAGCAAACTGTTGCAGACCTTTGCGGCGTATCTAAAGCAAGTGCTTCACGTGCCATTACGCTAGTATCCTATCATCTAGCATCCTTAAGGCCAGATTTTGTTAAATGTCCGCAAACGGAACAGGAGCGCTTGGAAATACAGGCTGCTTTTAAATAAACTGCAAATTTTCAGCGTGTAATTGATGCAATCGACTGCACACATGTTAAAATCATGTCGCCAGGTGCATATGTAAGAGTACTAACCATAATAATGTAACGAATTTTACTTGCAAATCCTCTTATTTGCAATCCTCTGCTAAGTTCGAATCACTAAACTGTTGAATAAATAACTCCAATTTGTAATAATGCAAAATGGCCTTTATTAAAGTACTTCACAATAACAAACTGTGCAACGAATAGCTTGCTTAATAACCACACTGACTGATAGCTCAATGAAACTCTACTATTCAAAATAACACTGTTATTGCTCGCTAGATATCGTCTTAATCAAACTGCTTGACAACTCAAATCAAACTGAATTACTTCTTACTCGCTTGCCCCGCTTTTATAGTTTACGCTGCATACTTCTAGGCTCTTCGATTTCCAGAACTTACTAGTTGTTTCGGCTACAAAATCGCCAGCCACAACTACGTGCACAAATTATTGCTCTCTCTTGTGACAACTCAGATAAGATATATGCATGTGTTTGTAGTTTACAGTCTCCCGCACACACATAAGCGTATAAGTAAATTCATCGGTGTGTGACATCTCATCTCTCGCTGCCTTGTATGTAAATGTTGCTCGTCGGAATGTGTACATATGTGTAGACGCAATTATTGATTCGTTTATGTAGATACATAATGATTGAATTATTGATGTGAATTCACGTCACTGCTTAGCATCGGCCTGGAGATGGCAGCACTCCTCAGTTTTGCTAATATTCGTAACACTGCCCTCCACCTAAGTCTGATCGTCCCGATCAGACAAATCTCCCAATCTAAACGCCGCTATCATCTCCGAAGGTACCACCCTTCTAATCCGTGGTTTCCCAGTGGTTTGTATGCGGTAGATGGTATCACTGATCTTCTTCACAACTTTGTACGGGCCTTCCCAACTGCACCGTAATTTGGCTGGAACACCTTTCCGCCGGTGAGGGTTGTTTAACAGGACCAAATCTCCCGCCAAGAAACCTTCCGAATTAAAGTCCTTGTCATGCCAGTGTTTCATCGTACTGCTCGTTACCCTGGGCCGTTCCTTCACACTCTGTTGTTTGGTCAATGAACCACTTCGTAGAGCTTGCGCTGGACGGATTTGCTTTGCATAATCGGTATCGTTCCCACATTTCACAACAGTAGTGCGCTCCGGCTTGAAACTACCCTCGCATTCTTTCTCGGAAATTCGTTGCTTTGTTTTCCTGCGTCTTTTAGATTTTGTCAATGCCAGTGTTTCTCTCGCAGGTACTTTTGATTTTAATTTATTTGGCCCATTCGATCTATCAACCTTTACCTTTGACTTTCGTGGTCTTGGTCGAGTCTTTTCCACCAGTACCCGATTACTGCTGAACCCTTTTTCCAAACTAAAGTTAAGTGGTATGTCCTGGTTCTTATAGCGCATAATTTTTCTCCGCATATCGATCCTGACGTCACGGTCAACCAAGAAGTCCACTCCCAATATGACTTCATCAACGATCTCCGCCACAACGAATTTGTGTAGAACCATGACTTTTCCAATTAATACCTCACATACCACTTCGCCTTGAACTTGGTTATACTCGCCTGTTACCGTACGCAACCTTGCTCGAGGTAATGACTTTACTCTCCTGTAGACGAAATCAGATCGAATCAAGGAATGAGATGCCCCCGTATCTACAGTCAGTACACGCTCTTTACCATCCACATTCCCTCTGATGGTAAGACTGCTTGATTTCCTTCCAATCTGCGACACAGATATCACAGGACATTCAACAGCCGGGGCAAGTTTCCGTTCCTTTACATTTGACACGCTCTTGCTCATTTCCGCCAGCTTTGCGTTTACGGCCACCCACATTGTTGGAACTATTAGGACCAAGATCGCAATGACGTGCAATGTGACCTGGGTTGCCGCACTTGAAACATTTAATAACTCCGGCATTCTTCTGTTGAGATCCCTTCAGTGCTTCCAAAATTGTGTCTACCCAATCTGGCCTTTCTACTTCCACACGATGAGCCTTATATGCTGGTTTACTTAATAGGGAGGCAGTTTCCTGATTCAATGCATGTGATACCGTTTCAGCAAATGTCAGTTTTGGGTTCGCGTATGTAGCTCGCTTCGTTTCCACGTCTCGTATGCCATTTATAAAGCTCTGAATTTTTACCCTTTCAGTGTATTCCACGGGTGCGTCTGCATTTGCAAGATGAGCCAATCTTTCAATATCTGAAGCAAACTCCTGCAATGTCTCATTTGCTTTTTGGTAGCGGTTTTGCTACTCAATTTGGAATATCTGTTTCCTATGCTCGCTTCCGTAACGTCTCTCTAAAGCGCTCATCAATGTTTCGTAGTGGTTCCGCTCATACTCTGGGATGGTCTGTAAGATTTCCGCGGCAGGCCCTTTCAGTGCCACGAACAGAGCTGCAACTTTATCTTCAGCATTCCATTGGTTCACTGCTGCGGTCTTCTCAAACTGTAGCTTAAAGACCTGAAAAGGAACAGAACCGTCAAAGGATGGTGTTTTTACCTTTGGATTACTCGCTGAAACTGCTGGACGATTTAGTTGTAACTGCTCGATACGTCCTCTCAAAGCATCCACCTCGGCCTCGATTTTATCCTGTCGACCACTGAAGCCTTCATGAAACTGGGTTAGTTTTTATTCCATATGCGCTTCCAGTTTAGATGATATACGGACTTCCTGCTCTTCTAGTTGTGTGGAGATCTGAGATGATATCTGTGCTGAAATTTGTGAAATACGCGTTTCTTGTGCTTCAATTTTCGATGTTATTTCTGACGACATTTCTGCAATACGTGTCTTCTGTTCTTCCATCTTGGATGTTATACGGTTCTCCTGGGATTCCAGTTGGGATGACATATACGTTTTCTGTTCTTCCAGTTGTGATGCCATATATGTCTTCTGCTCTTCCAGTTGTGATGACATTTGTGACGACATTGATGCTACTGTCGATGTTTGTGCAGATATTGCAGCCAATATCATGTTCAAGTCTGTGCTGGTAACCGTCTGCAATGTTTCGTTTTTCTCTTCAATTTTTGTTGTCTCCTCGCCATCAAGATGAAAGACATACTCTTCCACATCAATTCCTTCTGCTTCCATTGCCTATCGTAGTTGTGCCTGAAGTTCGAGTTTAATGCCAGTTGTATTCAATCCACGGTTCTCCAACTCCTTCTTCAGTTGCGGGATCTTCAATTCACTTAACTTTGCCATGTCCTTGTTGTCCTCTGGAATTTATTCAACAATTCCTCTTCTGACACCAATTGTAACGAATTTTACTTGCAAATCCTCTTATTTGCAATCCTCTGCTAAGTTCGAATCACTAAACTGTTGAATAAATAACTCCAATTTGTAATAATGCAAAATGGCCTTTATTAAAGTACTTCACAATAACAAACTGTGCAACGAATAGCTTGCTTAATAACCACACTGATTGATAGCTCAATGAAACTCTACTAGGCAAAATAATACTGCTATTGCTCGCTAGATATCGTCTTAATCAAACTGCTTGACAACTCAAATCAAACTGAATTACTTCTTACTCGCTTGCCCCGCTTTTATAGTTTACGCTGCATACTTCTAGGCTCTTCGATTTCCAGAACTTACTAGTTGTTTCGGCTACAAAATCGCCAGCCACAACTACGTGCACAAATTATTGCTCTCTCTTGTGACAACTCAGATAAGATATATGCATGTGTTTGTAGTTTACAGTCTCCCGCACACACATAAGCGTATAAGTAAATTCATCGGTGTGTGACATCTCATCTCTCGCTGCCTTGTATGTAAATGTTGCTCGTCGGAATGTGTACATATGTGTAGACGCAATTATTGATTCGTTTATGTAGATACATAATGATTGAATTATTGATGTGAATTCACGTCACTGCTTAGCATCGGCCTGGAGATGGCAGCACTCCTCAGTTTTGCTAATATTCGTAACAATAATATCATTTCTATACAGGAGGTGATGATGGTGAAGTCTTTCGTAACAGAAAATGTTTTTTTCTTCCAATGTGCAGACAATGTGTGACAGCAAATTGAATATAATGGACATTATATCCCGGTGGCCAGGATCTGTCCATGACTCGAAGATTTTCCGAAACTCGCGCATTTTCTACCGGTTAGAAAAAAAGGAGTTCCGTAATGGAGTTATTATTGCTGATAGTGGGTATGAAAACTCGATCGCCGTATTGACACCACTTTCAAATTGTAGAAATAGAGCAGAAATTTTTTATAATGAGTCCCATATAAGAACACGTAATTGCAGTGAGCGCTCATATGGTGTGTGGAAGCGCAGACTTCCTGTGCTTTCGATGAGGATTCAAATGAAAGTCACTACGGTTCCTTACATTATTGTAGCTACATCAGTTCTCGATAATGTTTACATTCGCTTTAATGATAAATCTGCACCACAACTATCCCTGGAAATTAACGATACCGCCAAGCCGCTCAAATGAAGGACGTTCTCGAAATGACCACACCAGAAGAACAATAATAGATACATATTTTCTCTACTGTAATTGAATTAATTTGTGTGCAATAATAAGACAATATTGAAGTATATTTCGTTTGCCCATCATATTATTATTCCTTACTGCAAAAACAGGTCTTATTTCTGTGCGCAAAGCTCGAAAACTGCTCGATCGATATTAATGAAATTTGGAACTTAATCTTTCAATGTGTACGACATGATTAAGGGCTTAAAAACATTTCTAAAAGATCCTGGGTTTTGGAGACATTGGTCAAAATGTGGTACCGGGTTTCCCAAGAATGTCTTTGAACGATAGGGTTATTTAAGAGTTTTAACAAGGAGTAAATTATGTATAACATAACAAACGGATGTATAACATAACAAATTTAGGCCAAATTGTGTTGTATACAATTTTTATATATCGATGTGTTTGGGAGTTATTGGCTGTAGGTAAAGAGTAATCCCAAACCGGAAAAGTTCAAAAAAAGTGCGGGGACAAATATTATCGGGCAGGATAACATCTGCCAAGTCTGCTAGTATTATATATCGCACACCTACATTTAAAGGGAGCCAAGTCAAAAATTTTAAAATTTTAAAATTCCATTGGAACATATGGGAGAGGCAGTAAGGAGATAATCGTTTACTTTAGCGTATGTATCATCAACTGATAAGCACGATACTGTTGGCAGCAGAGAGTTCGAAGTTGTACGTTAACGTCAGCTTAGAAATCCAATAAATGCCATAGCTCACTTGATATCACCATCGTCAGGGCAGGCCTAATAAACAACGTAGATTGGCAACCAATGCTAACTTTAGCATCAGATCACCTCCCCATTATCCTCTCGGTTGACAGGCCTGCCGACTTCATAATTTCCGAAGACCGCACGCTCGTAAATTTCAACAAAGCGAACTGGACAGCCTTTCAGGCATGCACAGGGAACGCCTTGGTTTTACAGCCAATCCGTCTGATGTTCGACTGGGGGAGAAAGCGTTTTGCCGTATCCGTCCTAATTTCCCTGCCGGGGCATCAGTCCTGGTTCAACAATGCGATGAAGCGCGCGCTATAAATCCTGCAGACCCCCAAATCAATGAACTTAACAATGAAATAAAACAATTTCCAAGACAGCTGGTTCTACGTACCGAAATGACTCGGGTTTTTTACCCGACCAAGGGCTGTCACCCCTTTCAGTATAACCCTGTTTAATTTGTTACGTCCCATCCCTAAACATCCCTAAAATTGTCATCCTCGGAGCTGTTCCATGCAGCTGGACTGCTCCATATACTTCTATTCAGAGCTGGTGTTGAACTCAACCCAGGACCTGTATGGATCTGCTGCATCTGTCGGAAAAAGGTTCAACTGAGTCAATCTTATTCAGCTCAATGTGTCAAATGAAAAGGGTGGCTATATAGCGCTTCTGGGTGCTCGGGCCACTTCCCCCCTGAAAGACCCACCAAGTTCTGGCACACCTTCGTGGCCCCCTGCTGCACACGTCCACGCCTTAACATACGGGCGTCCACTGGTCCTCGCCGATCAAGCGTATCTTCACGATCAACAACTTCTGCTAACAGTCACTTTCCACGTGGTACGGTCTTTACGACCAATACTTCCCAGCAGGCCACAACAATATCCCACTGCAGCTCGCGCTCTACAGCGTCACCAACTACCTACACGGTAGCATCTCATTACTAAAATCTCCGCAGTATATCGAGAAGCAATGCCGAGTTGCAGTCCATATCTCCACACCCAACCCCAACCCCCCTCTTCTCCGACAATAGCTAGACCATCATCTGCTAGTTCCTCACACAATGTGCACGGTTTTTCAGCTCAGAGTTCATTCGCGCAAGCATTCGGTCCAATGCATTTCTTGCCTTGGTCGATGCCATGCACGATGCTCTGGCATTCGCAACCGAAATAACCCTTCGAGTGTGTTCATTGCACCATGCTGCCAGGCAGCACAACCGTCAATAACAACAAACCAGGTTAACCTAGGTGTGGGTAATCTTTGGAAAACCGTCAAGTCTCTACCACGTCAAGTCTAGGAACGGGATGCCACCTTATGACTTTTGAACATCATTTACATACTGAAGCCAAAATGCTCCCTTTTAAGGAAATCAAACGATTGATCGAGCCCAACAAACGGACTAAGGGGCTGGAACATCTTAAGACTTGAAACCTCTCCGAAGCTGTCGGGAAACTATGGTCTACTGTCAAATCCGACCAAATACAACAACAATGTTTCCATCACTTTTGGTGATAAAACTTTGTCAAAGCCGGAAAAAGGCCCGAGCGTTTTCTGCCGACAATTCATACTGCACCCTCCGGGTGACAAGCCATCAGACAAGCGCACAAAAAGCAAAAACACCATGATGCGCCTCTTGACATAACCGTTGCGTTAGCCATCAAAGAAGCCAAGTTTTCCATAGCAATAGGCCCGGACGAGATATCCATGCTGATGCTTAAACACCTCGGCACATAAGGGATCTAGTACCTCACACACATTTTCAACCATGTCCATGCTGACGTTAAAATGTCTAGGCGATGAGGGAATTAGCTACCTAACACGAATCTTCAATCTGTCTTAAGACATAAGAAGACATCAGTTAGCAGTTCTGATGGCAGTGTTTTGGCAGACTTGCAACTTCCTCCAGTTGATATCAGAGAGGTTCGGCGACCATATCGGGCCACGTAATCAACGACCGGCCAGTCAATAGCCTTATAAGTAGTTAGAACACCAACCTGTGGTACGCCCTGCTGCATAAAATAGTTCCCACGACGCCAATTTTGACATACCATGTATATTTACTATTATATATTTTGAATGCCATTTTTCTGCTGGTAAAACTCGAGAACAGCCTAATTAGGTCTATACACGATGGGTCTGACTCGCGATCACAAATTGTCATCAATATCCTCTAACGGGAGTCTAAGGCAACTTGCTGTTTCGACAGGGGTGGACCATAATGAAAGGGGTGTTAGAGGCGTTGGTTCCACGTTACAAATAAAGAGATGGTTGGTGTCATGTTGGGACACATTGCAAGCGGATCATACATTTTGTATATCGGGTTGATTCTGGATGTGTAAAAGTTTAACCTGGTACAGTATCCAGAACGAAATTGAGCCAGAGTGACTCGCGTTTCTCTAGGGAGTATGCGTTCCTCTTCCGCAAGTTTTGGGTACTGCTCCCCGAGTACTGGATTCACCGGGCAATTCCCGGCATAAAGGTCCGACGCCTGTTTGCGGAGTTCACCAAGGACCTGCTTGTGTTTTTTTGCTTCATACGGCTGAGTTCTCAGGTGCCATATTTCCTCAAAATGCTTACGGAGATGACTCCTTAAGTCCCTAGGCGGTGCTGGCTCATCAATCAGATGTCTGTTGGCATGCCCAGATTTCTGGGCATTCAACAGGAACTGTTTGGTTAGTATCTCATTTCTCTCCCTGATGGGGAGTATTCTCGCCTCATTATGTAGATGGTGTTCTGGGGACATAAGAAGACAGCCCGTGGCGGTTCTGAGCGCAGTATTTTGGCAGGCCTGTAGCTTCTTCCAGTGGGTAGTTTTTAGGCTTGGCCACCATATAGAGGACGCGTAGCACGCAAACGGCTGGCCAATTGCTTTGTATGTGGTAATGGGTGTTTCTTTGTCTTTTCCCCAAGTACTGCCAGCAACGGATTTGAGGATTTTATTACGGCTCTGGATTTTCGGAACAATTGGGGCTGCGTGCTCACCAAAATGTAGATCCTGATCAAACGTCACACCCAAGATTTTGGGGTATAGGACAGTCGGTAGCGTAGTGCCATCGACGTGGATATTCAAAATGGTCGATATGTGGGAAGTCCAAGTCGTAAATAGGGTCGCGGGTGATTTAGTCGGTGATAATGCCAGGTTTCGCGAGGCGAAAAAAACTGGAGAGATCAGGGAGGTAGCCGTTTATTCTGTTGCAACGCTCATCGATCTTTGGTGATCCTTCTGGTGGCGAAGGTAGTTTTGATATGTAAAAATTAAACAAAAGTGGGGATAGGACACCACCCTGAGGTACCCCTTGTTTAATTCTTCTTGGCTTTGATATTTCGTTTCTGAATTGCACCGATGCCTGCCGACAACCCAGATAATTTGCGGTCCACCTTTTAAGACATGGTTGAAGGGTAGACCCTTCCAAGTCTTGCAGTAACGTGCCATGGTTGACCATATCAAAAGCTTTTGATTAATCAGTATCGGCAAACAGTGGGTTCGCCGCACCTTTAATTTTTTATATCTCTCAGGATACGAGAGATTAACTTATATACCTTATTAAGATTAACGAAATCGGTTGGCGACCACGTCCACTTAAAAAAAATTATGACCGAAATTTTGAAAAATGGAAAATATAAGATAATTCATTAGCTGTTGTTGTTGATAAGGTTATGAAGCTAGATATGGGGTTGACTTTATGACAAATAGAATTCTGTTAAAATTTTGGAAAACGGGTGCCACTTTTTTTTTGTTTAAATTGATTAAAGTTGTAGTGATTGTCAAAAGCTTAAGGTACATAACTACATTACCATAATGATATGCAGCGCAAAGTACAAACATTTTAAAAATATTGCTAATAGCTTCTGGCACGATTCTTTAAGTTAAGCTCTTCACAAAACTTTTCATACCAAAGTGGAAGGGCTTCTTCGTGAGTTCGAACCGGCATTCAATTTTGTATGTGCATACAAACAGTAGCTGTTTTATAACTTCTTACTGTATACGATATTTGCATGTTTATAAGTAGATTTTATTGGAGCTTTCATATAGCTTAGTGTCCGTGTTATTTCTCTCTAAACGTATCCCTTATATAATTATGAATCGGTTTGAAAATTAGCTGTAAGTGTGACTTAAAACTAGTATATGGATGGATTTAGGACTAAAGAAGATCTTTAGTGGAAACCTTCTCGCAGTTCCATATATCGCACGTTCCATTGTAAACAGAAGTAATCCAAAATTTTACTTTTTTAGAAAAACGCAAAGGATGTTTTATTTGTTCATATAATTTCATTATAAAAATGGGGTTAAAAGATATGGCGGTCAATGTTGTCCCTTTAAGTATTCTATGTATGTGATCGTAGTCACAAGAGTCGGCTGTTTTAGGGCATCATAAAATCTCGATATATGAAAATTTTGTTTTAACGTGCGATATAGAATTACATGGAGATTATTGAATTGTGACGATATAATTGCGAAACCCTACGATTTATTTTTTTATTTTTGCCTTCGTAATCTTATTTTGTTTTTATTTTCACCTAATAAATAAGTATCGAATTAGCAGTTATCTGTTATTTTATATAAACTGCCGCACTATGCATTGACTGCTGAGTGGAATATTATCCTATTCTCTATCTGAGCTCAAATTCAATACATTTCGATATCAGCTTGGGCGTTAATGACAAAAATTCTGAGATAGAGCGTTCTTCAACCTAATTCTTAGTTAGGGAGTTTTTGAAACTGATTCTGAAAATTACTATTTTATTCAAACGTTTGTGGAGATAGAGCGTTTTGTACCGTAGTACATGGCGGCAAAACAGTTTTCCTAATTTTTTTTTTCTTATTTACAGCAGATTTGAAATTTTTTTGTTCACATACATATTTTTATTTTGCCACCACTGTCCTTACTTCAAAACACTAACTAACACCGCCCATGTCAAAAACATATGTTTTTCGAACCGATTTATTTACCTATCTGAGCAACATGCGGCTCTAAAGCTACTTCCGAAAAGAATTCTCCTTCTTTTCCTTTTGGACTTCAAAACTGAAAAGTCGTGAATTTAAGCCGTTAGAAAAATTTGCAGTCTAGTTGTTCTGTATAATTTTCAAAATTATATAGTTATAAAGTTTTTAAAATCAGAGTGCAGTGATTAATAGACTTGTGACAGATTTGTCAATATAAAATACGACTTTTCACGCCGAGTGTTAAAAAGTTATAATTTTTTTATAACCACTATGGCACATCTTTTTGAAGCTATATAAAGCCTAAAGTTTGTGATTTCACATCAAGGTTAACAGATTAATCCGACACCCGTGCGAATTAAAACTTAATATTAATTCATAAATTGCCTCCGGTAACCAGCATATTTTGAGCCGAAATTTATAAGCATAGATACATGGCAATTGAACATATTTTTATTAAATGATAGAACTCCCTTTACCCCTCTTATTGTGATATACCTAAATGTGGTGCAAATAATTTAAACATAAACCTAAAAGAGCGGCATCTTTTTCATCCGCAGATTTTCCGTAAAAACCACATTTTCTGAAAATTCATTTGCCATCAATTTTATATCATATACATGTGCGTTGCTTGTGTGAATCACAAGCTACCCCCTCTTACTTAACCTCAAAATCTCCTCCAGTTGCTGATAATCCAGTAAGCATTATTTTACACAAGCCACAACACCCAAAATGGCCAGTTTTCATCATCGTCGGAGGTTTCTAACAAAATCCCAAAACAGGAAATTTGAATAATTTAATTCAAAATTTAAATTCGTTTTAGTAATATTCATAATAGATTAGTAATATAGATACATAAAATGTATGTAGAAATATAGAAATTGAACTCGAACTCAAAAATTAGTATGAAGAAGAATGAAGCTATGTTTAGAAACATTGATTTGTATGCCTAAAATATTGCTAAGAAATAGTAAATTATAATTGGATTTTTTTCATAAAAAGTTAATGACATCACTAAATGTATTCAATATAAGCAATTCGGCTAAAAGAAAACCTCTAATGAACTTTAGGTCGCTTATTTTTAATACCCACTGTAGTTTGAATTAGCCAAATTTGAATAGTTGGTAATATTTACCACCTTTCCAAAAATTCAACTAGCCAAACCGCAAAATATCATATATTTGTTTTTATTGTTGCGCAGCATTCTCTTGAACCTGTGCACGATCACATACATGCATACATGTGAGTGAACTGAACATGTTCTAGAGGGCTGTATGATGCATTTGAGAGAGCTGTATGATGCCAGCTAAAAAAATATTGTTCGATGCAACCATTTATGGGAACTTGTATGATTTTCGACGAGAGCATTTATACATATGCATTCTTCTTTATTGAGAGTGATTGAAAATCTTTTTTACATTTTTAAACATTGTTGCCAACACTTGCGGTTTGGAAATGTTTTACGTGATTTCCTTTTGCAAATCTAAAATCATTAATTGTGTTAGTTGGTTTAGAAAATATTTTAATTCTCGTTTAAGGAATGATAACCCATTTCCCCAAGCAAGAAAGCCTTCGAAGCTAGGTAGAAATGCTATATACTAGTAAAATGAATTTAGTTGCCCATGTATATATGTACCTAAATATATTCACCTATTTTCAACATATTATTTTGTTAACAATTTTTATTCTTTATTGCACATTTATACAATGATATGTATTTACATACATATGTATGTACATATGTAAGTTGCCATAGATAAATAGTTATACACATGTATGTAAATATGTATTTACGTTAATATATGCACATGTATAAAATTTACAAATTATCAATCAAAAAAAAAATTTAAGTAATAAGGAAAACTACATTTGATATATATATCAACTCATGTACGCATGTGCATACATGTGTATGTACATTATCAACAAAAAAAAAAATTAGTTGAAAAGACGAATAAATCCGTAAATATATTGGATTACATTATCAACAAAAAAAAATTTAGTTGATAATGTACATACACATGTATGCACATACGTTGTTGTTGTTGTTGTATCGATTAGGTTACTCCCCGAAGGTTTTGGGGAGTGTTATCGATGTGATGGTCCTTTGTCGGATACAGATCCGATACGCTCCGGTAACACAGCACCATTAAGGCGCTGGCCCGACCATCTCGGGAACGATTTATATGGCCACATTAAACCTTCAGGCCATCCCTCCCTCCCCACCCCCAAGTTCCATGAGGAGCTTGGGGTCGCTAGAGCCTCGTCTGTTAGTGAAACGGGATTCGTCGCTCGAAGGTGAGGTTGACAATTGGGTTGGAGAAGCTATATATTGCGCTACACAACCTCTTGAATCCCTATGCACATACGTCATATGATATATATATCAAATGTAGTTTTCCTTATTAAAATGTTTTTTGATTGATAATTTGTAAATTTTATACATGTGCATATATTAACGTAAATACATATTTACATACATGTGTATAACTATTTAATTGTTGAATTGCCATATACAATTAATGTTCAAGGAAGACTAAATAAAGTTCAACCATATAATTTTTTATTGAGCTGTTTTTTTGGTTAGTGCTTTTCTTCGTTTTAAAAAAAAAATCTAAGTATTTGTTTTAAATAATAATAATTCATAATGGGTAACTAATTTTTTTGATTTGGTTTGAGACACCGGAGTTAGTGGTAATGTATTGGAGCCTCAACAACACCAATGAGGCCAAAGGTTGCAACAACGAGCTGCCAGGCATAAGGGTAAGTTGAGGGTGTCGTATTAGTGAAGTGTGGCATGCAAATGTGTAGGTTTGTTTTCTTTTTTTTCTTCTTTGTGAATATCCCCAGTGTGCAAAAATAATTATCGTGTTTGACCATTGACTGGGGAGAGCAGTGCTGTGCAGTGACCGCGTTATCGAATCCACGAAGCTGAAGCTACGGCCCTAAACGCCAGTGCACGCGCCGTGGTCGTTGCACCTTTTCACAAGCACTGTAGCTCTGCTTTTGAAATTTTTTTTATTATATTAACATTTTATAAATTTTTGAATTTTTTTTCGATTTTTGTTGTGTTCAAACAGTTTTGTATGGATGCGAAGAATTTTCGCTGGAATTGACCATCCTATAGGCTAGATGCCTTGAGATGCGTACCGCGTTAAAACTTCGTGTTTAGGGAATTATTTGATCATAGCACTTCTTTTAGTTTTGTTGAAAAAATACGTTATACGCTTTTTGGAAGTTTTTGTCATTAAGGCTTGAAATTTTTTCACTTTCAAATTTTGTTTTTGTTTTCCATGATGTGTTAAATAAATGTATACAGAATATAAAATGACATGACAAAACGAGGATTTTCAAAATTAAAAAAATTAAATAACTTACTAATAAAGTACAGGCAATATTTTCTGAAATGAATTTCTTCTTTTATTCAGCACACTCGAGATAATGATATATCAACCATATAAAAATAGTAATAAAAATCTTTTTTTTAAGCCCACATATTGCTGGTTCAATCTTCTATCGACAAATCCAAAGATTCGAGTCATCGGGGCTTCGATTCACAGAAGAGATCGGTTATTTCTTCAATGTCCGTTTCTATTTCTTTGTGGACGTTCCCTAGTGCTAGATCAGCCAGTCGATTTTCAGACATGTTGACTCTCAAATAAGTCTTCAAGCGCTTTAGAACAGAAAAAGAACGCTCTGCGGTTGCTGATTTCACGGGGATAGTCGCAAATATTTGCAACAGTGGCGTCACGTTTGGAAAAATGAAGAAAAGTGAGCTGATTTAATGATTTTCAATGAAGAAATCATGTAGTCCAGGAAAGGGTAGTAAATTGTAACTCTGTAATTCGGGTTTAGCCCCTAGCCCTTTTTTTGGCCCTCTATAAAATGTTTGCCCTTTTTTGGCTCCAAATCTATTTCTCGGATTGTGAAATTTGTAATGTGTGTATCAAATGACATCGACATTTTTATTTATGTTTTTCGTTATGATGATGTGGCAGCTTGGTAATCAGCTGATAATAAAACATTAATCGATTATCAAGTGTCATCACTTACACAACGTAGAAATGAAAAGGTAGCGAAATATTTTGCATAAAGCGCCACTAAAGAATTTTTTTTATCAGATATTTAATAAAAAAGCAAGTGCCAGCAACAGCAGAAAACTTCGAAAATGAAGAAAGTGATGAAAGTGATGAAAGTCGTTTCAATGACAAGACGAGCGATATGTGCCGGCGTTAAGTTTTTTCTTATATTTGGCGGAACAAAGTAATTACTGCTTACTTAACGTATTTTTATTATTAAAAAATATAAATAGAATTATAACAAGTAATGACGGGGCTGAAAATATGCTGTTAAGTTTTTAACGAGTAGAGCTCTCTATGCTATTTATTTCAACTTTCAGAGCTTCCTACCCATAAGAAAGTGAGTTTAATTCAATTTCTGTAAAAAATGCGAGATGCATTCGGTAAAAATATTCACAGTAGACAATTTTTTGCATAAAAAATTTGAAACAATACCGTGTGTCCTCAGTATGCCGTTACGTGCAAAATGCACATAACTCGCACGTACGATGCCTCAACCTTGCACGTAATGACTTAGTTCGAACGGAGGGGGAGGGCTTTAGCCCCCATAGCTGCCCCCCTAGATCCGCCACTGATTGTGCCCTTACTTACACCTTTATGCACATTACCACTGCAGAGACTCCCTTGGTCTCAAACCAAGTTTATTTTTGATGATTTTTTTTTTTTTTTTTTTTGATAAAGAACTTTTTTTGCCGTTGATTACCAAGTGAAAAAGCTTCTAATATTTTTGGTGCGTTGTTTTTTTTTTTGGTTTTCTTAAAAACAATTTTGTTTGCGGTAACTACTTTTTTTAACACTACGTTAAAGGGTCATATCTTTTTTTTATTATATACATATACCTTTTTTTTTTACTTTTTTTAGGAACATGCCGTTGCGTCACAGCGACGAGCACGCTCCTTTGCAGGCTGGATGTTTTCTATATAGGAAGGCTCTTACGAATAGGGATAACATACTAACTACCACGTGCGACCACCGCTTCCACCGAAACTGCCTATTGCCGTGACTTAAGAACAATTCTTCTTGTCCACTTTGTAGAGCTCCTTGCCGCAGTAGGGAGTTTAATCAGAATACATATAACACTAGATTATTGAAGACGATGTCTCAGGGCAACGCAGGTAATACCAGTGGAAGTGGGAACCTACAAAAATCCAATAGGGAACAACAACAAGAGCTGCAACAAGGAGCAGCATATGGTAGTAGATTGTCAGCTGAAGGAGCACATGGAGGTGACACACCACCAGCAAATGACGATGAAGCTCGCATCAGAAACATGGTTTCAGCAATTTGTCAGCGAGGTCAGAAACGGTTTTTGAGGGTTTGGAAAATCGAGTAGCCCAAATGGTAGAACAGCGGATAGAAAATACTTTATCCAGTTTTTTTAGAACGGTTAAATATCAACCCTACACAAGCAGTCCCTGTAGGCAATGACATAAGCCAGCCAGTTAATTTGTCTACAGCTCAACACCCACCAAATAGGTCTACTCCAGTGTGGCCTCATAACCAGATGGACCAAATACGGCTAAGTGATATGTCGACCGTGCCATACATGGGTAGAATAGCCCAATTAATTTCAAGTTGGGACGTAAAGTTTGACGGTATGTCTCGTCTATCTGTAGATAGTTTCTTATCGAGAATAGAATTGTTAGTTATCGATACGCTTAACGGCAATTTCAACATTTTGTGTGAACACATACAAAGCCTTTTTATTAATGAAGCCAAAGAATGGTAATGGCGAGCTCTTTGCCAAGCGTTAAGAACAAATTTTCAACAACATAAGAGTGACTTCGAAATTAAAGAATCGATTCGGGCTCGAAAGCAGGGTCAAAATGAATGTTTTGATGAATTCCGTAATGCCATATTGAAAATCGCGGAACCTCTTGAAACCCCACTTTCAGAGGTAGAGTTACTTGGAATTTTAAAACACAATTTGTGACCACGTCTTCGGCAATAACTTCTTTTTGTACCAATTAATTCTGTAGCAGATTTGGGCCGACTCTGTTTGAAAGGTGAGAGTCTTGCTAACGAAATTGCTAAAACCACACCCTTTTCCCAAGACGGCAAGTAAATGAAGCCTACCTTGACTTAGACCTAGATGAGGAAGCAATAGCGCAAAGCGAATTCGCTCAAGTAGAAGCTGTTTCTCAGCCAGCTACCAAATTAAAACCTGGTTGCTGGAACTGCAACAAAGAGGGGCATAGATATTACGATTGCCTTGAGGAGCGTACTGTGTTTTGCTACGGCTGTGGCGCACCAAACACGTATCGTCCAAAATGCCCAAAGTGTAGTCCGGGAAACTGCAAAGCGAGCAAGGAATCTCGACAGATCCCTCGCAACGACGATGATGTTACTTCCGAAATTCCAAAGCGTTCTACTATTCGTATGAGAGACTTTTTGACAAAAGTAAGAGCAAACAAAAGAAATTTTAAGAAAGTCATATGTTCGTTGCAGCAGAAAGAAAATGATTTAAGGCCATATGCGAAGGTTAGGAGCGAAAATGTCTTGCTTAGGAGGTTTGCTTGCAAAGGAGGTTTCCAAACAGCCATTGCGAAAGCATAAAATTCCACAGCTGATGGCAAAAGTCAAGTTGTTTTCGGTACAATAGACATTAATGTCCAATATAGAGACAAAATAGAAATTATAACTTTTTTTGTTGTGCCAAGTATGTCCCAAGATTTCATATTGGGAATTGACTTTTGGCATAAGTTCCAAATTGCGCCGAATATTATTTCGGAAATTTCAATTGATGAAAATTATAATGACGAAAAATCGCTTTCGCTGAAGCAACAGGTTGGCTGGCGAAAATCCTTGGGCTGAACCCTCCCAGAGGGTGCCGGCTGGTAATACCACAACAGTTTCCTCTTCCAGGGGAGTGCTAGCTAAGTTTGGGAATCATTTCCATCTGTGCCCCAGCTCCATAATAGCTCAGGCATATGGAAGTGGTTTTTAAACGTGGCCTCAAGGTGGGAACCGGATCACGCCCAGCTGAAAAGTGGTCCACCCCTAATCCAGGGTGTTATGCGTTTCCGTCCCCATTGGATGGTTTGCAGTCAGGGGTATCCGACTGTATTTTTACGGAGCCTCCCGGATACCGGTCCACCTCCGGGAGTAACGGCGACTTGCTACGGCATGGGGTTCTACCGCAGTCGACCGCATTGTTCCCCTTTCCCTTTTTTCAGGATACCGAACGGCCTCATCTTAGTAGGCAGCCGACGAACCATGAACATGAATAGACAAAATAACCAATCCTCGGATCCCTGCACGGGTAAAGATGTCGCCCTTGGATTAGGCGTTAAAAAAGTAACCAATCCGTCGGGAACCGCACAGATGGCGCCGACCAGGCCTCCCCGGCCTCAAAATACTTCTCGGCCACCTGTGCAAGCTAGTGGAAGGACTAAACCCCTTGAGGGCAAGTCCAATCCCACGGCAGCCGGCAAAGCTAGCCCCAAAGAGGGAAAGCAGCGTCCGACTGAGCAAGCACAGGAGGCCCGTTCCATGTCCGTACCGGGCACCTCTCGCCAGCAGGGTGGAAACAGCTCTAAGTCCTACACGGACAAAAGTATTGCATCTACCGCTGCAAAGCTATCGGGAAAGCCGGCTGAACCGCTTGAGGGTTTCAAGCCAAATAAGCGATAAGCCGATTCGGCTCGCAACCAGCGGAACATCCGCAACGCCGCCAAAATCGTTGAGAGATTTGGAAACTCTCCCAGCGACAAGTTGACGGCAGAGCAAAAAAGTTCTCTGGCCTGGGCCAGGAAGATTATTGCTGCCAAGAAGAGCAGCAATAACAATCCCATCCCCCAAGGTACTGCGACTACCTCTTCTGCCACCAAAAAATTTTCTGACCCGAAGATGCCGGCCTTTAAAAGACAAAGGTCTATGGGAAATGCCTCGATCGTTCCCAAAAGGCACAAGCCTTCGGCCACTACTCCCTCTGCCCTGACCAAAACCTTCAGCGAGGCCGCTAAGGCCAACTTTACGCTGGCGGTTTTGAACCGCGGTCAGCCCGATGGGAACATGACCCCGGATGACTGGAAGGATGTCCTTATCGGCCTTCTCAAGATCTTTAAGGACATCATTACCAAGGATCCGGGGCCGGCTCCTACTATTCGTGATGCCGGCTGGCACCAGACCAGGATCAAGCTTGTTTCCTGCGCCGATGAGTGCTCGTGCAAGCTCCACAAACCCGCCATGGCTTCGCTATGACAGCTGTGGCCTGGGGCCAGCTTTTATGCGGTCGGTTTGGAGGAAACAGACGAACAGACTGAGAGCTTGGGCCTGGGTCCCAGACGGCATACCGGATCCTGGCGAGATTTTAGCAACCATCGCAGAATCAAATAACGGGCTACCTTCGAGTGATTGGAGGGTAGTCCGGGTCGGCGAGACAAGGGCGAAGCAGCGTTATGTTGGCTTCATCATAAACGAGGCTTCTCTCCCTTGGCTTGACGAATGTGGTGGAGTTTTAAGATACGGCTTCTACTCCATCACGTTGAAGATTCGAAGGGATGGTACTAAAGAAGAAGCACCGGACGAAGGGGAGCCTGTACCTCAGGGCGAGGAGTTAGATGGAAACACCCCGAGTGGATCTGCTGCCCCTGGCCTTTATGAAGGAGACACCTCTGCGCCGGAAGATCTGGTGGGTGGGGATAACGCCTCGAGCGAATCCGCAAACGCCACAACGAATCTCGGAGACCCATGCAGCACCTTGAGTGAACATGGGGCCGATATCGAACTAGCACGCAGCACTCCGGATGCCGAGAGCGATAAACTTCCGGTATCTGAGTTTGCGGGCCAGTTATTTACTGGCATGGACGAGCAGCTTCTGCTGGAATCCGACCCGTCGGATGCCGAATTCGACGATACTATCGTAGAGGAGGCATCCGACGTTGCTGATCAGCAGAGGATGAACGTCGATGCTGAAGCCGACTTTTAACGGGCGCGCAGGTACTTCAAATAAACCTGCATCACTCTAAGGCAGCCTCGGCTGCCCTAATCTTACGCCTCAGCACAACATATGAGGACGTCGTTCTAGTCCAGGAGCCTTGCGTAGTTGGAAGCAAGGTCTGTAGGCTCTATTCTAATGACTACCAGCTGGTGACACCGCCCGTGACAGGTAGAATCAGATCTTGTATTCTTATAAAGAAAACTCTAGTATTTATTCTGCTATCTCTTTTTAGCGACGAGGACTTTACCTGCATTAGCCTCGAGCTACAGGACCGAACGCTCTGGCTGATCTCCGCCTATCTGGCGCACGATCGCCCAACTTCTGTGCAGGACCGGCTCTGCAAAGCGGTACGGGAGGCCCATAGCAAAGGGTTCCCGATAATAATCGGAGCCGATGCCAATGCACATCACACCGCTTGGGGATCTACCGACATTAACACTAGGGGTGAGTCTCTTTTTGATTCTACTAACAATAATCTAACAACAATCTAAGTATATGCAACTCTGGAGACAAACCAACTTTTATCACCTCAAATAGAAAGGAGGTTCTAGATATTACTCTAATTTCATGGCCATTCTCTGACCTTGTCAAAAATTGGAGAGTTTCCAACGAAAACTCCTACTTTGATCATATGTATATCAGTTTTACTATGCTTTTGCGTACACCGCCTAGGGTGGCTTACAGGAATAGGAGACGTACGGACTGGAACCTATATAAAAAATCCTATCCTCTACTCTCCTAAGAAACGCTTCTCACGGTAGTTCGAGCCTACCGCTAAGGACTGATGAAGCGCCTCCTTTAGACACAACATATGCTTCTCTTGGTGAGCTAGACTCATCGTCCAAAATAGAAGAAGCAGTGTATATCTTATCACCAAATCTTGTAACGCTGCCTTCACAGCAGCCTGCCTAGAGATTAAGGCAAGGGGCAAAAAGAAACCCTATCGGTGGAACCAAGAAATCTCCCAGCAGAGGAAAAACATCAGAAAACCTTTAACGAGGGTAAGCGCACTGGAATCTGGTCCCATTATAAGGACGCTTTAAAATCTTTCAAGAAGTCAATCCAGAAGGCCAAAAGGGACTTCTGGAGGAACTTCACCAATGACATCGAAGGCAGTCGGTTCTATGTACCGGAGCGACCCGGGATTTTTCCCGACCAAGGACTGTCATTTCAATGTTAACTTGTTTCGTCCCTCCCACAAATTTTCATCTTCCCAGCAGCTCCTTGCAGCAGGACTGCTCCATATTCTCTTGCTCCGGGAAGGTATCGAATCCAATCCGGGTCCGTCTTCTGACCCCGGTCGTGAGAAATGGTTTTGCTGCATCTGCCGGAAAAGAATCTTTTTAGGACGGCCATACTCTGTTCAGTGTGTCTCGTGTAAGGGATGGTTGCATCGGACCGGTTGTTCTGGGCTTGATCCCAAAACCCGACGTCCACGTAACTTTTATAAATCTTTTGTGGCTCCTTGCTGTTCAAGCCCAAGGGCGTCTCGTATTCTGCGCCTAAGCGCCCTCCACTACCTGTCAGCAGCCCCGCTGCTCAGCAAGCCACAACAAGTACCCGCTGCTGCTCGCGCCCCATGGTGCCAACAACTCTAACAGCTGCTACCACTCATAACTACTACCTTCCTAGTATAGTCGGTAGCAATGCTGAGCATCAGCCCCTGCCCCTGTCTTCTCCCCCCTCCTCTCTTTTCCGGCAGCAATCGTGTAGGTCAGGGAAACAGACTCTTAGTCCCTACCTCCGTTTGCACCGTTTGCCAGCACAGAATATATATGTTTGCGACATCCGCCCAATGCAGCTCCTGCCTTGGGTGGTGCCACTTTCCTAGATGTTCTGGTCTCCGCGACGGCAACACCCCGATGGGTTTCATAACGCCATGTTGTCAGGTCGCAAACCCAAATCATCCGGGTACCCCAATGCTTTCCCAAGGACGCCCAGTCCAAGGGCCACAACAGCAATTGCGTCCTGGCCTTCCTCAACCCAGGCGTAGTCACCCGTCACTTACCCCAGAGTGGCGACGTCTCCCCCTATGCACTTCAGAATTCTGCAGTTAAACTCTAACGGACTAACTGGGAAGATCACGGAGATAGTCGATTTCATGAAGCGGTACAACATCCGCATTGCTGGGTATAATGTCCACAGAAAAGATCGCGAGAGCGGAAATGGAGGCGCCCTCGCGTTCATCATACACCACTCTGTGCAATATTTTAAATTTGATCCTGGCATCGACCGCAGGGACAATGTCTTAGAACGTCAAGGCCTTTTCTGTCCGGTCAGGCGATGCAAACCTAGAAATCATCAACATCTACATCCCTCTAGCCACCTGTTGCCCCAGTGGATACCGCCCTAATATCAGCGCCTTACTCACTGGCAACAATTGCATTATCTTAGGCGATTTCAATGCCCATCACGATTTATGGCATTCAAATTTGCGGGCGGACAGTAGGGGTGAGATGTTGGCGTATCAAATTGAAGAAACGACGTTCTGCACAATAAACGCAGACGCCCCCACGCGTATGGTAGGAAGCTGTCACAGTTCGCCAGATATCTCAATCGTGAGCGCAGAACTCGTAAACTGCGTCAACTGGCAGCCGATGGTAACATTGGCATCCGACCACCTGCCTATACTTATTTCGCTCGAGCCTACCGCCGACTTCATCGTCACAGAAAACGCACTTTCATAAACTTCAAAAAAAGGAAACTGGGAAGAATATAAATCTTTCACAGACAGCCTCCTTGCTGCCCTCCCTATCCCGACTGATGCCCGCCAAGGGGAGTGTGCCTTCCGCAAGGTCATTGAATCCGCCTCGGCACGTTCCTTTCCCGCCGGGAGAATTCTCGAAATCCGGCCCCACTTCCCGGCGGAGGCTGCAAACTTAGCGAGAGAACGTGACCTGATAAGGCAGCTTGACCCAGGCGACCCCCAAATAAGGGATATAAACCAACGCAGTAGATTGCTTGTGAATGAACACAAGCGGGCGAAATGGGAGGAGCACCTAAGAGGTTGTAACCTCTCTACCGGTGTGGGTAAACTTTGGCCACCGTAAAGTCCCTATCGAATCCGACTAAGCACAAAGACAAAGTTTTCATCGATTTTGGCGACAAAGTGCTGTCGGATGCGAAAAAATGCGCGAGCGCTTTCTGCCGACAATATATAATGCATTCTATGGTCGACAAAGATAGATGGAGGGCCAACAGACACGCACATATACACAAATTCAGCGCGTCACCAATCACCATCACCGCTGAAGAGGTTGAGGACGCCATTGGTCGCGCTAAACCATCCAAAGCAGTGGGCCCAGACGGCATAGCCATGCCGATGCTTAAAAGCTTAGGGAAGGAGGGTTTAAAATATTTAGCGCATGTCTTCAACCTGTCACTTTGTCATACCCGAGAAATGGAAAATGGCCAAGGTGGTACCGCTACTAAAGCCTGGTAAACCAGCTAACATAGGAGAGTCGTATCGTCCGATATCTCTTCTATCGCCAGTAGCCAACACGCTTGAAGCCATTTTGCTCCCTTATTTCCAAGTAAATTTGCAGCTAGCCTGTCATCAGCACGGCTTCAGAAAACTCCATAGCACTACCACCGCGCTAAATGCCATTAGCACCCATATAAATTGCGGTTTAAATCAAAACCCCCACCATAGAACAGTACTCGTAGCGCTAGACCTATCAAAAGCTTTTGATTCGCTCAACCATGGCTCGTTACTGCAAGACCTGGAAGGGTCTACCCTTCCCCCATGTCTTAAAAGGTGGACCGGCAATTATCTTGCGGGTCGGCAGGCATCGGTGCAATTTAGAAACGAAACAACAAAACCAAGGAGAACTAAACAGGGAGTGCCACAGGGTGGTGTCCTATCCCCACTTTTGTTTAGTTTCTACATATCTAAGCTACCTTCACCACCGCAAGGAGTCACAATCGTTTCCTACGCCGATGACTGCACAATAATGGCCACAGGCCCAGGCCCACAGATCGATGAGCTATGCAATAGAATAAACGACTACCTCCCTGATCTCTCCAGTTTTTTCGCCTCGCGAAACCTGTCATTATCACCGACTAAAGTCGAAACGAATCATCAAAAAAGCAATTAGCCAGCCGGTTACGTGCTACGCGTCACCCATATGGTCGCCAGGCTTAAAAATTACCCACTGGAAGAAGCTGCAGGCCTGCCAAAATAGTGCTCTCAGAATTGCCACGGGCTGTCATCTTATGTCCCCAGAACACCATCTGCATAATGAGGCGGGAATACTCCCCATCAGGGAGAGAAATGAGATGCTGACCAAACAGTTCCTGTTGAATACCCAGAAACCTGGGCATCCCAGCAGACATCTGATTGATGAACCAGCACCGCCTAAGGGCTTAAGGAGTCATCTCCGTAAGCATTTTGAGGAAAAACGGAATCTGAGAACCCAGCCGTATGAAGCGAAAAAACACAAGCAGGTCCTTGGTGAACTCCAAAAACAGGCGTCGCACCTATATGCCGGTAATTGCCCGGTGAATCCAGTACTCAAACAAAAGTATCCAAAACTCGCGGAAGAGGAACACATACTCCCCAGGGAAATGCGTGTCACTCTTGCTCAACTTCGTTCTGGATACTGTAACAGGTTAAACTCTTACCTATCCAGAATCAACCCCGACATACAAAATGTATGCCCCGCTTGCAATGTGTCCCCACATGACACCAACCATCTCTTTAATTGTAATGTGGAACCAACGCCTCTAACACCCCCTTCCTTATGGTCCACCCCTGTTGAAACAGCAAGTTTCCTTGAACTCCCGTTAGAGGACATTGATGACAATTTGTGATCGGTCGCGGCTGTTAGGTGGGGCGAAGCACTGCTACAACAACAACAACAACAACAAGTCTCAGAGACCAATCGCCTACGAAACGTCCTCTCCAAGAACCCCATACCTCCCAGCTGCATTCGCACAGCGAACGGAGAATGGGCCACTTCTATTACGGAAATTCTAGATGCCCTGATCAGCACTCACTTTTCAGGCTGCACCTCTCAAGCATACCTCTTAAACACGCAATCTAACCCAGGGCCGTTTCGACCCCTGGACCACATAGTTAGCGAAAAAGGAGTTATATGGGCAATCAAGTCCTTTAAACCCTTCAAATCTCCGGGAATGGATGGAATATTTCCCGCTGAGTTGCAAGCTGCAAGCGATCTTATAAGCCTGCTGCTAGCTAAAATCTACAAGGCTTGCCTCAACCTGGTCTATATCCCCACGGAATGGGCCAAGGCAAAGGTGGTCTTCATACCCAAAGGAGGCAGGATATCGGGCAACAGTCCAAAGGATTTCAGACCAATAAGTCTGACCTCCTTCCTCCTAAAAGTTCTAGAACGATTGCTGGACGCCTATATTAGACGATAGGCAAATAACGCTCTAATCTCAACAACCAACACGCCTACTCTAAGGGAAAATCCGTAGAGACAGCTCTATATGCTATCACTACTAAGATAGAGAAGGTCTTGCGCTTAAAGAATTTACGCTGGGTATCTTTCTCGACATAGAAGGAGACTTCAACAACGTTCTCCCAGCAGCAGTCTCAAAATCTATACGTTCACTAGGGGTGGAAGAGCCTCTTGTGAAATTCGTCGAGCTCCCTCTAAACAAGAGAAGCATTATCTCCGAGCTGGGCAGCTCAACGTTAGTAAGGTATACCAACAGAGGAACCCCCCAGGGGGGCGTTCTTTCTCCTCTACTATGGAACCTGATGGTGAACGCTCTGTTATCTATACTACAGCCCACCGGATGCCAAGTCATTGCCTATACCGACGACATAGCCTTGACAGTTACCGGCAAACACCTTCCGGTGCTTGGCGAACTCTTGCAAAATGATCTTGATCTAACAAACACTTGGTCTAGGGAATGCGGACTCAGCATCAGCAGTGAAAAAACTGAGATGGTACTTTTTACCCGCAAACGCATTATACCGGAACTTACCCTCCCGTCCCTAAATAGGAGGGAAATCAAACCCTCTACCGAGGTTAAATATCTCGGAGTTATTCTAGACAGGAAGCTTGACTGGAAGCGAAATGTGGAGGAACGATCCAGCCACAATGGCTCTCTACGCTTGTAAGTCGGCAATCGGAAAAAGGTGGGGTCTCCAGCCACGCATAGTCCATTGGATCTACACGGCAGTCGTGAGACCCATACCCTTCTACGCCGTCACCGTATGGTGGACGGCACTCGATATCGAATCTAACAAGAGCAAAGTAACGAGAGTGCAGAGGATGGCGGCAATGCTTACCAGCGGTGCCCTTCCCTCCACTCCCACCAAAGCTCTTGAAACCATATTATTCCTTCACCCAACTGATCTATATGGTAGATACTGTGCCTCCTGCAGCGCGGCAAGGCTCAACGCTATCGTACCATGGAGGGACTGCAGGTTTGTTCACACCCAGATCCTGAAGCAGGTCCCCGAGACCTTCTTGAAATTGGACCGTACAACATCGCCCCTTGCTGGGACAACAAATTTTCCACAAGAATCCCAGAGAGGAACGAGTGGGCAAATGGCGTGGAGCCGGGATCTCACGAAATCTCCGTTTTTACAGATGGCTTTAAATTAAACAACTGAGTCGGCAGCGGAATATTCTCGGGGAATCTCAATCTAAGCGAAAGCTTTCGCTTACCCGACCACTGCAGTGTTTTTCAGGCTGAACTCATAGCTATCTGGGAAGCAGCCCTCTATCTTGCTAACCTGCAGGTGACCAATTCTATTTCAATTTTCTCTGACAGCCAAGCTGCCATAAATCCCGGCAATGCAGTAACACCTCGTCACTAGTGGCATTGAATTGCAGAGAAACCCTCAACAAACTAGCTGAAAATTGCAACCTAAGCATAATATGGGTTCCTGGCCACTGTGAAATCTCAGGAAATTGCGCCACGGTGAGCTAGCTAGGGAAGGCACCAACCTGCAAACAATAACCTCCGTGGGTTGGACCAGCCCTCCTCTAAACACTTGCAAACACTGCCTGCGATCTCTTTTCACGGAGCAGGCAAACGCCAGATGGGCCAAGAAACCTACTTGTAGTATATCCAAGCAAATCTGGCTTAAGCTGGATGAAAAAAGATCGCAATCGGTTTATTGTTAAACCCTATCTCTATAAGCCCACTAGTGGGCCTTCTTACAGGTCACTGTCTCATGGGCACTCACGATGCCTATATGGGCCTGCAGAAAAATCACTTCTGCCGCAGCGTAGGGACGAGGAGGAGATAGAAAGCGTAGAGCACTATCTGTGCCACTGTCCCGCATTTCAAAAACCAGGTACAAATGCCTTCACAGACACTCCTTTGGGTGCCTTGCGGAGCTTGAATCTATAAACGCAAACGACATCTTGCGTTTCATTAGGCAAACGCGCTGGTTTAGCTTCACTGGGGTCTAAACTTTCTTCTTCTTCGAAAGTAGGGTAACAGGAAATAGATATTTAGGTGTAATCGAGGAAGCTCCAAATAGTCCATGGCCCAGTCCGATTGTATTAGTGAAAAAGTCAGGTAAAGTCCGTCTGTGTTTTGATTCTGGGAAAGACAAGAGTGTTACCGTGAAGGACGCGTATCCTCTTCCTCACATTGATGGGATTCTTAGCAGAATACCCAAGGCAAAATTTATAAGTTCACTAGACTTAAGGCGTGCCTTTTGTCAAATTTTGACACACATATGTCCGTCCTTGCTGAAGTTGCTCTACATTTAAGGAAAGCGTCGGCAAAAGTAAATTTTACATAAAGGAAATGAAATATCTGGGGTATATCGTGGGCAACGGAACTATACGTACCGACCCCGAAAAGATTTCGGCTGTTACGCAATATCCGGTTCCAACAAGCGTCAAGCAAGTTAGATGGTTTTTGGGAATGGCGGGTTGGTATCGCCGATTTGTGGATAACTTTGCTACAGTGACAACCCCTCTTACTAACTTAATAAAAAAGTTCAAAAGTTTTGAATGGAACGACGACGCCAAACTAGCTTTCGAAAAACTGGAAGAAAAATTCTGTACAGTACCAGTACTGGTAAGTCCAGACTACATAAAGCCTTTCATCATACAATGTGATGCGAGCAAGTTAGGAGTTGGTGCGGTGTTGGTCCAAAAGAATGCCGACGATGTTGATGTTCCTATAGCATATTTTTCGCAAAATTTGAACAAAGCGCAAAGTAACTATAGCGTAACAGAACTCGAGTGTTTAGCAGCTCTGCTAAATTTAAAGAAATTTAAAGCTTATGTCGAGGGGCAGGAATTCACTATAGTTACTGACCACGTTAGCTTGCAGTGGCTTATGCGACAAACCGATTTATCCAGCCGACTAGCACGTTGGTCTCTGAAATTGCAAGGATTTAAGTTTAACATAGAATATAGGAAAGGATCCCTTAATGTAGTGCCTGATTGTCTGTCACGACAAAATTTTGAGGGAATAGATGAAGTCCGTGAGATTGAGGTCCGTCCGTTAGTTGATTTACAGTCGTCCGAATTTTTGTCCGATGATTATCAAACGTTGATAAGTCATGTACGTCAAAATGAGAACCGCTTGCCTGATCTTCAGGTAATCGACAACCTGGTTTATAAAAGAACCGAACACCTCGATTTATCCTGAAAGGCAATCATTTAATTGGAAGCTTTGGATTACCACATTCCTAGTTCCAGGTGTCATCGAAAACGCGCACTGTCCACCAAATAAATGTCATGGTGGGATTGCCAAAACATTAAAGCGATTGCGCAATAATTTGTATTGGCCAAATATGACGGTTGATGTTAAAAACTACGTCAGCCTATGCTAAACATGTAAGCAAAGCAAATCGCCCAATGTTACGCTAAGACCACCTATGTATGTCCGCACAGTATACAGTACAACGACCGTTTCAGAAGTTATACGTTGACTTTATTGGACCTTATCCAAGATCCAAGCAAGAAAACATAGGAATATTTATCGTACTAGACCATTTGACAAAGTTTCCTCTCTTAAAAAATGTTAAAAAGTTCAATACTTCCTCTATTTGTGACTATTTGCATGACAATGTTTTTAATATTTTCTGAACTCCCGAAATTGTAATGAGTGACAATGGAAAACAGTTCAGATCCTCGCAATTTAACACGTTATTATCGGCCCGTGGAATTAAACATGTTTTATGCCGCTTTGTAAAGTCCGCAAGCCAATGCAAGCGAACGTGTCAACCGTTCAATAATCGCCGATATCAGAGCTTACGTGAAGAAGGATCAGTCACACTGGGACATGAATATCTCCGAAATCGCTGAAGCCCTCAGGAGCTCGTATCATCAAACGATCGGAGCATCTCCATACTTTGCATTGTTCGGACAGCAAATTATTTCCCATACTGGTGACTATGAACTCCTAAGGAAGCTCAAAACACTGGATGATACCGTACTTGACCGAAGCGACACCCTGAAACTAATAAGACGAAATATTACCGAAACACCAAAGCGCCTTTGAAAACCCGTCAAAACGTTACAATCTTCGTAGCACTGACAAACTCTTTGAGATTGGTGATTTCGTTTTCCGTCAAAACTTTGTCTTGAGCGATGCCTCAAAGATATTTTCCGCCAAACTAGCTCCAAAATTTGTAAAGTGTAAAGTTCTTGCGATAAAGGGCAATTGCATGTACGAGTTAGAAGTCGTCGACATGGGTAAAAGAGAGGTTTACCACAGAAAAGATATTCAAGATAGCAATTAGGCCATACTGCACCAACTCTCTAGGTGGGGGGAAGTGCACCGTAGTACAAGGCCGCAAAACATTTTTCCTAATTTTCATTTTTTTTTATTTACAGCAGACTTGAGATTTTTTTGTTCACATACATATTTTTATTTTGCCACCACTGTCCTTACTTCAAAACACTAACTAACACCGCCCATGTCAAAAACATATGTTTTTCGAACCGATTTATCTACTTATCTGAGCAACAGCGGCTCTAAAGCTCTAATTCTCCTTCTTTTCCTTTTGGAATTCAACATTGAAAAGTCGTGAATTTAAGCCGTCAGAAAAATATGCAGTCTAGTTGTTCGGGTAAATTTTCAAAGTTATATAGTTTTAAAGTTTTTAAAATACGAGTGCAGTGATTAATAGACTTGTGACAGATTGTCAATATAAAATACCACTTTTCTCGCCGAGTTTTAATAAGTTATAATTTTTTTATAACCACTATGGCACATCTTTTTGAAGCTATATAAACCTTATAATTTGTGATTTCACACAAGGTTAACATATTAATACGACACCCGTGCGAATTAAAACTTAATATTAATACATAAATTTGCCTCCGGTAACCAGCATATTTTGAGCCGAAATTTATAAATGATTAAATGATTTACCCCTCTTATTGTGATATACCTAAATGTGGTGCAAATAATTTAAACATAAATCTAAAACAGCGGTATCTTTTTCATCCCCAGATTTTCCGTAAAAACCACATTTTCTGCAAATTCATTTGTCATCAATTTTATATCATATACTTTGATTCACACAAGCAACCCCCGCTTTTACGATCACGGCAAAAACCTCAAAATCTCCTCCAGTTGCTGATAATCCAGTAAGCCATATTTTACAAAAGCCAGAACACCCAAAATGGCCAGTTTTCATCATCGTCGGAGGTTTCTAACAAAATCCGAAAATAGGAAATTTGATTAATTTAATTTAAAATTTAAATTGGTTTTAGTAATATACATAATAGATTAGTAATATAGATACATAAAATGTATGTAGAAATATATAAATCGAACTCGAACTCAAAAACAAGTATGAAGAAAAATCAAGTTATGTTTAGAAACAATGATTCGTATGCCTAAAATGTTGCTAAGAAATAGTAAACTTTAATTGGATTTTTCTCATAAAAAGTTAATGACATCACTAAATGTATTCAATATAAGCAATTAGGCTAAAAGAAAAACCCTAATGAACTTTAGGTCGCTTATTTTGTATACCCACTGTAGTTTGAATTAGCCAAATTTGAATAGTTGGTAATATTTACCACCTTTCCAAAAACTCAACTAGCCAAACCGCAAAATATCATATTTTTGTTGTTATTATTGCGCACGATAACATACATGCATACATGTGAGTGAACTGGACATGTTCTAGAGAGCTGTATGATGCGTTTGAGAGAGCTGTATGATGCCAGCTAAAGAAATATTGTTCCATGCAACCATTTATGGGAATTTGTATGATTTTCTACGCGAACATTTATACATATGCATTCTTCTTTATTGAGAGTGTTTTAAAATATTTTTTACATTTTAAATCATGGTTGCCAACATTTGCGGTTTGGTAATGTTTTAAGTGATTTTCTTTTGCAAATCTAAAATCATTAATTGTGTTAGTTGGTTTAGAAAATATTTTAATTCTTGTTTAAGGAATGATAACCCATTTCCCCAAGCAAGAAGGCCTTCGAAGCTATTATTTTGTTAACAATTTTTTTTCCTTATTACACATTTATACAATGATGTGCATTTACATACATATGTATGTACATATGTAATGGATTGTATTTGTTTTAAATAATAATAATTCATAATGGGTAACTAATTTGTTTTATTTGGTTTGAGACACCGGAGTTAGTGGTAATGTATTGGGGCCTCAACAACACCAATGAGGCCAAAGGTAGGGTGGGTACAGAGGCAGACTGAAATGTTGCAAAAACGAGTTGCCAGGCATAATGCTAATTTTAGGGTGTCGTGTTAGTGAAGTGTGGCATGCAAATGCGTAGGTTTGTTTTCTTTTTTTCTGTGTGAATATCCCCAGTGAGAGCAGTGCTGTGCAGTGACCGCGTTATCGAATCCACGAAGCTGAAGCTCCGGGCGTAAACGCCAGTGCACACGCCATGGTCGCTGCACCTTGCCACAAGCACTGCAGCCCTTTCGTCCTTGAATGTGCCTGTTGCACACTCAGTCAATGAAGATCATAACAGTTTTCGAAATGGCAGCCGATATATGGCGATATTTCCACTAGAAACCCAACAAATCTCGAACAAAAAGAAATCAGGACAGCGTAAAGGGAGAAGAACCGAGTTATCAGAAGAAGAAGTTGAAAACCATAGGCTTTTAATAGATATTTTTGGGGCGCAAATTGAAATTATGAAGAGAGTGGCTGAAGCCAAAGATCGGCAAGATAGATTATGTAGGTTCATTGATGAAAGGAACAATACTGTTTTGCATTTTGAAAATTGTTTAGTTATATACGATCAGCGCTATATTCCTCAGGAATTAGAAAAACCAATGGAATTAATTACATATCAGCATCTCAAAGAAAATTACCAAAAGTAGTTTCTTTGGAATTGAAAAAAAAACTTTGGAAACATTTTATTTCTTCACCAGTACTATCGAAAAGAATTGGGATATAATTCAAATATTTTTATTACATAACAGTGAATGGAAAAGTACTTTCGAATTTTCAAATCTATTCTCTAAGGAATTGTTAAAGTGAACCTTATTACCCGGACAAAATAATCAGGTCTATGGGAAGGATTTTCTCTTGTGCGATTTCATTAACTAGATTCTGGAGCAGACAACTATCTTACCACACCTGTCCTGATATGTGGATGTTTCCAGTATTCGAAGAAGGAAATTTTTAGTTTGCCTAAGGTGTTTTAGTGATGAAATGAACGCGAAGGATGTCCATTACTAATTTTAACAAATACACTTCTGCGAATGAGAATGAGAATGAGAAATTCTGCATAACCTTTGGCATTCCTTGTAATATAATTGAACAATTTTAAATTTTTTCGAAAGTATTGGGGCCGAAACTAATTTACACAAAGTAAGTCGTTTCTTTTTCAATTAAAAACAAAAAATTTATTGTACTCGAGCTTAAAAAACTAAATAAATTTCGATATTTCATTTAAAGAAATTGAAATGTAATGAATTCCTTTGCTGTGGTTTTATCTGAAGTTTGATTTTTCATATTTTATATTTTTTCAAATTGAAAAATCCATAAAGTAGGACGACATGCACGTTTTAAATTTTTGAAAATTTTCTCATATACAAAAAATTGCATTTACCTATTAAACACATACATTTTCACATGTCCAACAAAACACTAACAAATCAGATTATTGTATTTTGAGAAAATTACTATTTTACCCCCATTAGGCAATAAAAATCTTTACTTGACACTTGCTGTCAATGAAAATCATGTGGTTTTTGAAAGAAATATGCAAAATGAGTGCACAATTATTTTCTCGATTAATTTTCAAGTGTTGTGAAAAAATTTAAGAAAAACATAATTTGATAGGAAAATATTTTAAGGTGGAGCAGTTTTTAAATATATGTGCAAATTTTGCTTGCCTTTGAGGAAGCAAATATCACTTCAAATTTTTCTTTTTCAACACTTAATAATGTTTTGTCACTTAGACGACCTTGCCCTTGTTTTAATTTGCTGAATGAACGTTCGTACTGAGATAGTCAAGAGTAATTGAAGTGCCACTCGCAAGTTTGGAAAAACATTTCCATACGAGATTAAAAAAGTAAGTAATTCTAACGGAGTTTTAGGTTCAATTTCTTTTCTACTGCGAAGTAATATTTTGCAGTCACACATTTCGATAAAAAGTTCTGTTCTATCGAGATCTGTATTATAAAATTCACCCAAGTTCATACAATTTCTTTCCAAGTCGTTCTTATTTTTGTTTAACGAATTTCCAATGTCTAAGAGAAATCCAAATTTAAAATTATGGTCAATTAGTCGTGTAACTCTTGTACGTATTCCTTGTTGGAGACGATCGAGAATACTTTTCATAACGCAAGAAATTTCACATTCTGCGGAAACACCAAAATCTCTAGTCGATTCTCCGGACATTTTGCGGCGCCTTCTTACATGTTCTACTATATAAATATCCCATTTTTCACAAAGAGACTTTGCTTTTTCTATTGCTTCTTCACAGAGATTGTCTCGAATTTCGCTTGTATTTTGGCACTCCATCTTGTTTCAGATTCACGTTTGACAGTTTTTGTTAAAGCATTTTTCAATAATACACATCATAACGTTGAACGTGAGATAAAAAGTTATATGCTTTTAATTATTTCCCAACGTGCCGGATATATGCATGCATATTTTAAGTATAGAAATTTTTTTCCAGAAATCAGTTATATTAAAAACACAAATTATCCAGGAAGATCTGCTTTGCGGACCATTTGGATCCCCCTGTGAGTAGCGCCCGGGGCAAGATGCCCCCGCTTTCCCCCTCACTTCGCCACTGGATGGAAAGTTTCTTGCCTGACAGATATCAGTTTATCAGTAATGGATAAGATATATCTGTTCCGGCTTCAAAACTTATCCTACGAGTCATGCAAAGTTATCTAATTCCCTCATTTGTAATATTTCAATTGGCATCACTGTATTTGTATTAATTGCTTGTTGTCTTTCTTCTATGTCTTGTTCTGTTTTAATAAATCAGTGTCATATCAGCAATCAAAATATCAACTTGTGCTCGTTACATTTCGGTAGGTTCGAATCGCATTACCTGCTTTGGCAAATTACAGTCTACTCGGCAAACATCTCACATTTTACTGGTCCTTACGAACCGGATTATTTCTACATATTGGAAAAATCTTCAGTTATGTACATACTATAAATGCAAATAAATCCACCATCTACAGCAAACGATAAGTTTTTACCCAACTGCATAAGCGGTAAAATAAAAACATACTTACAAAAAAAAAAACAAAAGGTACAATCCAACTTTTCTTATTATATTTGTTTGTACAAAGCGTAAAACGGAGTGCAGTTATCAAAAAACAAGGATTCCAAAACCATGGAGGTAGCAAATTTAATTCGTACGCGGGGTCAAATAAAGGGCTCCTTTACAAAATATAAAAGTTATATCTTAGCAGCCAATGAAGCTACAACATATGAGGCTCTAGAAATACGGTGTGATCGGCTTGACACTTTATGGCAAGAATTTGTAGATGTCGATACAAAAATTGCGTCAAATGTTGACCAAGTCTCAGAGTATTCTTCAAAAGAAGATGTATATTTGGACTTGAAGGAACGTTTTATTTTACTGCTAGCAACTCGTTCTGCTCCACCAGCTCTCATTTCAAGCAATGGGGTAGAAGACCTAAATACAATACTCAACAGATTTACGGAAACTCAGCGCAGCTTGATCGACCAATCTCGTACCTACGACACGCGATTGCCAAAATTGGACATTCCTGCCTTTCATGGGGAATATTGCAAGTGGCCTACCTTCAAAGACTTATTTTTAAACACCGTGCACAACGCATCAACAATATCTAAGTCACGAAAATTTCAATACCTGCAAATGTACTTGAAAGGTGAGGCTGCAAGCGTTATTTCGGGAATGGATTGTTCAAATGAAGCCTACGACACAGCTTGGAGCAAAGTATGCGATAGATATGACAAGCAAAAACGAATTGTTATTTCATATATACAATTATTTTTGACCTCAAATGTGTAGTAGAACCATCCGCTGTGGCAATCCTTACACTGGCAGACAATAGAGACTGTATCTTGAGAGGGATGAAATCTTTAGGAGCAGACGCAGAAAGCCGAGATCTTTGGATTATATACATGTTATTGAACAAATTGGATGGTGACACCAAAAGACAGTGAGTCGAGAGCGTTGGAGGATCTAAGGATCACCCCAAAATCGAAGAATTGATAGAATTTGTAAACAAACGATGGTCAGATCTTGAGGGCATGCAATCTTATAACAATGGAAACTCCACTTACAGCCGTACTCGATTCTTTATCGCAACAGAATCAAGTAGAGTTTTAAGGTCCTCCATAAGTCAAGGTGAACATTTTGTTTACAAATGTCCTCAATTCAAAGCTTTAATAATAACAAAAAAAAAAGAGAATTTGTCAAAGACCAAAACTTGTGCTACAATTGTCTGTCTACAGAGCACAGGGTCGGTGATTGTACCTCTAGGCAAAAATGTCACCATTGCGGACGACTGCATCATTCATGTCTTCATGTTGATGCTTTCAATAGAAATGAAACATCAGAAAATCAATATTTCGTTATGTATTGGCTGGAAAACTACATAACGGCGGGCATTACATCTCTGCATACACCACCACTATCACTGCTAACGACTTCAAGGTTAATGAAGCGCTACAGCGTTTTGGGAAACATCACGATCCTGAAGTGTTAAAGAAACATTATACAGCAGAAGAGCAGTTTTGCGAAAACCATTTCCAAAATACGCATGAAAACGATGATACTGGTCGGCATATGGTACATCTACCTTTTAAGGACACGTCGCTGCAATTAGGCGGCTCCTATAATTCGGCCAACAGGCAATTCGAGAGCCTTGAAAGGCGCCTTCTGCATAATGAATCGTTCTCAAAGCAATATGAAGCTTTTATGGAAGAATACCTCTCCCTGGGGCATATGGAGAGAATTCCTGATCCTGAAGTCAAAAAAAGCTAAGAAAACGTATTTTATCTACCACACCATCCAATTTTGAAGCCTGAAAGCAGATCCACCAAATGGAGAGTAGTTTTTAATGGATCTGCAAAATCAACATCTGGAGCAGCACTCAATGATTTGCAGTTTGTCCCAAAATTCAACGTGACTTGACATCCTTGTTGCTGAACTTCAGACAATATCGTATTGGACTCAGTGGCGACATTGTCAAAATGTACAGACAAGTCCTTGTTCATCCTGACGATAGAGATTATCAACGGATCCTGTGGAGAGATGACACGAAGCAACCAATTGCACACTATAGTCTCCGCACGGTCACTTACAGTACAGCTACAGCGCTATTTCTAGCCACACGCAGTCTCTACGCAACGGGCGAGGAAACTGATTCGACAGAAATAGGTTTGCTAATTAAAAATAATTTTTTTTTGATGATTTCATTGCAGGTGCAAACAGTGTGGAAGGAGCTGTAAATGTTAAGAACCAAATTAGCAACGTACTAACCCGAAGAGGGTTTCTGCTGGCAAAATGGGTGTCAAACCATCTCAGAGTAATCAAAGGCCTGGATGTGGAAGATTCGGATGTTGACCTGGCAGACATTAATCCAGAAAGCAGTTTGAAAATGTTGGGTCTCCATTGGCAACCAGTATCGGACAGTTTCACCTTTTCGGTCAGGCCAGTGATCAATGCTTACACCAAACGGGCAATTCTGTCGGAGTCATCCAAAATTTATGATCCACTTGGATTTCTGTCACCTTGTACAATATTGATAAAAATCATGCTACAACAGCTGTGGTTACATGATATTGAATGGGACGAGGAGATTCCTATCCAGTTATCGCAGAAATGGCTTATATTTCGTCACAACTACGAGTACTTCAACACGCTCAGCATTCCACGATGGGTACACACCAGCCCTAACGACAAGGTCCAGCTTTTTGGATTATCTGATGCTTCAGAGATGGCTTATGCTGCTGCCATCTATTGCCGCATTCCTACAACTTCGGGCGCCTAGGTATTTCTGCTCACTGCAAAAACAAAGGTGGCTCCTTTAAAGCAGATACCGGTTCCAAGACTGGAACTTGCAGGCTCGTTACTACTGGCAAAACTATTTAAGACGGTGACGATGGCAATGGAACTGAGTAAAGTTGAATCTATGTATTCCTTGGACAGACTCGATGGTTGTACTTGGGTAGTTGTCATCTCACCCACGGCGCTGGAAAACATTTGTTGCCAACAGAGTTGCAGAAATCATATATTTAATCCCGCGATCATCATGGCATCATGTCGCATCAGCAGATAACCCAGCAGGTGTCGCGACTCGTGGATTAGAACCAAAAACGCTTTTGAACTGCAATATTTGGTGGCACGGGCCCATTTGGCTTGGTCAACCACAGCACACCTTGACGTCATCAATTGTCTTTTCAATCGCTACTAAACACTACACAAGATACTCTCCACTATTGCGGCGTGGAACCGTGTCGTCCAAAGAAGGCGGGACATCTGCATTGACCGGGCAACCAGCTATACCTCTGCCGATATTTATAAAGATCTCTTGCACTGCGTGCGTTGGGCCCAAGCGCAACACTATTCCGAAGAGATCAAACAATTGTCAACAAACAAGCCACTTTCAGCTAAAAGCACAATTTCTAAACTTGCACCATTCATTGATTCTTCATCGGTTCTCCGGGTAGGCGGTGGACTTAAAAATGCACAGTGTGCTATAGACACAAAACATCCAATTATCGTGTCCAAGGACAGCATTCTTGATCGTCGAATCATTGCAACAGAGCATTTAAAAAACCTTCATGCTGGCCCAACACTGCTAATGAATATTTTACGTCAACAATTTTGGATCACCAATTGTCGTCGCCTGGTTACGCAACATATAAACAAATGTCTAGTCCGCACTCGCTATCGTGACATAACCTGCCCTCAACAAATGACAGATCTTCCAGCTAGTCGAGTCATTAAAGCTCGACCGATTCTTCGCACTGGCATTGACTACGCGGCCCTTTTTTGATGAAACCACACAAAGGTCGCAAAGCTATTCATATTTAAATTGTATCAGATTTGACTTCTGATGCATTCATTGCAGCTTTAAAGAGATTTGTTTCTATAAGGGGTTTACCATCAGACATATACAGCGATAATGACACCAACTTTGTTGGGGCAAACCGCGAGTTAATGAAGAGTTTCAAACAGATTTTAGGCCGAGCTTCTCTTCCAATTTGCGTCGTGTTCCTCTTGATTTTCCCTACAAATTGGCCGGACGGGACCTACATGCCTAATGCCGACTCCGAACGGCATCTGCAAGGCAGATGAGTTTTCACTGAGAGCTTTTTATGGCAGAAATACACCCGTAGCGCTTGCCAAACACTGCCGAGGGGCGACCCCGCTTAGAAAAATTTTTCTTCTAATTGAAAAAACTTATATCTAAAAATTTGATGTTGCTTTGCCCGGGGTGTGAACCCAGCGCATACGGTGTGGTAGGCGGAGCACGCTACCATCACACCACGGTGGTCGCCTTAGATCTCTTCGGAGGTTATCGCGCCTTACATTTATTTATTTCATTTATTCAAACAGCCTATTCATTTATCAACTGGCACCTAATCCCACCAAGTGCTCCGCATTTCGGTGGAATTTGAGAGTCAGCAGTTAAAGCAACCAAATTCCATATGCGACGCGTCTTAGGTGAAACCAAGTTAAAATATGAAGAAATGGCGACTTGCTTTATGAGATAGAAGCTCAACTCAATTCTAGACCACTAACAGCTCTTTATGATGACGACGTCGACAACATCAATGTTTTGACATCTGGTCATTTTTTAATTGGTCAGCCTCTGGCACAAGTAGCTGAACCTAGTCTCCAGCACATTCAAATATCACGGCTTTCTCGGTGGCAACTCCTCACGCGCTTGCAGCAAGACTTTTGGTGCCGCTGGGAGCATGAATACCTAACGACACTCCAAAAACGAACCAAATGGCATACGAAAAGGGAAAACTTACAACCTGGCGCAATCGTTCTTGTTTATGACATCGTGCTCCGCCCCCTGTCTGGCAAATGGGCCGAATCACCGAGGAACAACCTGGTAAAGACAATTTGGCACAATTTGGTTCGCGTGCCAACAATTAAGGCCAGTCATGGCTCCATGAAGCGTCCTAGTACAAAACTCTGCAAACTTCCTACTGATGGTTAAGGTGTCCCTCAACAGGCGGGAGAATGTTCCGGCTTCAAAACTTATCCTACGAGTCATGAAAAGTTACCTAATTCCTCATTTGTAATATTTCAATTGGCATCACTGTATTTGTATTAATTGCTTGTTGTCTTTCTTTTATGTCTGGTTCTGTTTTAATAAATCAGTGTCATATCAGCAATCAAACTCTCAACTTGTGCTCTATACATTTCGGTAGGATCGAATCGCATTACCTGCTTTGGCAAATTACAGTCCACTCGGCAAACATATCACAATATCGGAGCCAAAGAAAGTGGTGACTGGCGTTCCGCAAGGGCCCATGCTTGGTCCATTGCTTTTCAGTCTTTTCCCGAATGATGTGTTTTATATCTGCGAGTTTGTAACTATGCATGCATACGCTGATGATATTCAGCTTTATTTATCCGGTGGTTTTAGCAATATGAAGGATCTCTGGCAAAAAATAAATAAAGATTTACCTGCTCTTTTATGTTAGGCGAATAACAATGGACTTTGTCTAAACGCAGCTAAATCATATGTTTTTCCCATTGCCAGAAAAAATATCGCAAATCTTACACCTTGGTGTTGTAAGGAATACTAGCCTTACTGAGACTGATAATATCAACTGTGTGGTAAGAAAGGTGTATGGCACTCTGCGCAGTTTGCGACGGTCGCGCCTTTTATGCCATTAAATACCAAAAGAAAGCATGCCATCGAACTCATTATACCCTTATTACATACCCGGAGCTGATCTACAATAAAAGATCTACCCATAAAATGGAGGGTTCCTTTAACTACGTCACTCGATATGTCTGTGGCTTACATAAGTTTGAACATTTATCCGCTTGGAGATTTAGACTTCTGGGCTGTAACCTGTCTGATTATCAGAAGGCAAGGAGTTGCATTTTTCTGTTTCGCCTGATCCTAACAAAAACACCGGCATACTTGTATAATAAAATCGTATTTAATAGGTCTCTCCACTCATGCACTCTATCCGTACCTACTTTCAATTATGCACCTTCCACTAGGCTGTTTTTGTCAATACCACGCGTCTCTGCAATTCAATCCCTGCTTCTGTGAGGAACTCTCTAGACCAAAACAACTACAGACGTATTCTTTACAGCTACTTTTCTAATATTGAGACTTAAATTGGCTATCTAAAATAATTTCAAACTACTGCTCTATACTGCTTTTCTACTACTTTCTTATAATCGTTTTTAAAATTTTTTGATTTGTTCATTTATGTAACTTAGATTAATGTTTAGGCATATTTTGTTTCATATACATATTTATAATTGAATTGCAATGTTATTGTTGTACTCTTAAAAGATTTCATTATCTTAATGTACTAATGTGATTAAATAAACACAACAGAATACAATACAATTGTACATAACATCCAGAACCGTAATAAAATCATAAAATCTCTTGCCGGCAGAACTTGGGGCATTACCACTTCCAGAACAGTTGGCTGGCCGATTGACGCTTTTATACTATGCCTAAGAAATTAAACCGCCGAGGAGTACCTCTGAGGATGCGAAGCGGCAGTGGCACTAATTTTGTGGGAGCTAGTAAAGAGGACTTGGTGTTGATACAGAAAGGGTTTGTCGAAGAAGTTATACGGCAGTGTATGGAATGGATATTCAATTCACCTGGTGATCCATCGGCAGGATCTTCATGGGAGCGAATGGTGCGCTGCATAAAGAATGCACTTTCCTTTGCCCTAAAGACGAAGGTGCCACAAGTAGATACGTTGCAGAATTTATTAATAGTAACACAGAAGCTGATCAATTCCCGACCTTTGACTTATCTGAACTTAGAAAACGAAAGTGCGTAGCCCTTGACTCCAAGCCATTTTATTTTGGCTGTTCAAACGATGTTCAGACGCCGAGTGTGGCTGAACGTATATGCCTACATAAACAACGGCACTACTTGCAGCAGATGAAACAGAACTTTTGCTAAAGGTGGGTGTTCGAGTATTTTCAGACGCTTACGAGACTCATTATACCTACAAAACTAATATGACTCTGCAAACTGAATAAGGCTGCGTCACTCTGAACTTCAAAACAAGGTTTTGGAAAGGGCACGACTATGAATGAACGTTAATGTATTTATATAGTTTGTACATATCAATATGCACATATGTAAAAATAACTAGAATAATAGGATATAATTTTAATTGTAAAAATTATTTTAAATAATCATTATTTATTAATTAAATATTTCTTAAACAAAAAGGACGCGTTTCATTGGTGCAAAAAGCGAATTGACAGAAGGTAACCGGGACGGGTAACTAGCGAACCAGATACCCGTGTTACTTTTGCAAATGTTTTGTTAGCGATAACGAAAACATACCTAAGCAGGTAACTTCAAAATGTAAATAACATCGAGCTAGAAGGAATGTCGAAAACACAGTAGGTAAGAGCAAGAATGCGAGTCACACGTACACTATTTTGACAGAGCGCGTGCTTTACTTTTTGCCCGATATCAATGTAAAAGTTATTAAGACAGCGGTCCCCAAAATTCAAACTGTGGCTGTGTGAGTAAAACTAAAATCATCTTATTGGCAGTGGTTTAGTTGTTGATGAAAAATCAATGAGGCAGGACGTATGCACGCATCTTTGTTAACACACAAAAAGTAATTCGTTAATATGACATATAAATACTACTTTATTGCTTGAGTCTAAGGAAAAATTTTAACAAAATAAATTGTTAACATGAAACATGTTTGCAAAATATCTTTTCGCAAATTCGCAAAGAAACAATATCTTCAACCGATGTTGCTACTCTGCTTGTTCAGCGACAACTAAATACGAATAAAGACGACATAGAATAATAGTGCATGTGAAGTGGCGCCAATAATTATTCAGCTAAATGAGGACCGGTGGATTCTGCGCGTCTACGTCACAGTTGAATTGAGCGAACAGCTGATATGCTGTTTTTATTGCAAAACACAAGAGCATGTTTTCGTGTAAATTTATTCTATTTTAATTAATAATTGTTTAACTAAAATGTTTTTAACCGGAAATGTATCGGAGAAATGTATCGTTCTTTTCGGTCAACTATAATTTTATCAAATATATTCGCCTCTATAATGGTTGGGCTCACAAACATGAATCAAAAGATAATACTGAACCAGAGATACGGCGCATAAATCTTGGGAATGCTGTGCTTATGCTTAAAGCACTTGGTGTAAATGATATAATTGCAGTTGGCTTTTTAGATCAAACGCCACATGAAACACTTGTCTTAGCTTTAGAACAATTATAGGCTTTGGGTTCTCTCAACTAACATGGTGAACTAACGAAATTGGGTAAAATGCTGTTTGCTAGTGAGAAGTAGTAGAAGTTTGGAAGAATTGCATTCCGAGTTTGAAATCCAACTAACCAATGCGTATAATTTAGTTTGATTTCATACTCGGAATTCCATACTTTGTAAACAGGATTTTGTAATGATTGGTTTAGAAAAAGAAAGTGTTGTTTAAACGCTGATGGTTAGCATTTTTTTTTTTTTTTTTTTTTTTTTTTTTTTTTTTAATGGACGTTGTGGCAGCGCGCTGCCCTCAAGTGGCCCAATGAAACCAGGCTAATCCTGTTCACGCGATCGATTTATATATATATATAATAACTTTTTTTTTTTTTTTTTTTTATTTTGCCGAGTCTTTGATGGGCAGCGGTTTGTCAAGCGTCACGATCTGAGACTGCTCAGCTACAGAAGAAATTTCATCAGCCAAGCGGAATACTTAAAGAGAACAGAAGCAAACGTATTATACATTAATTTAGAGAGGTGAGAACAATCTTTTTTATAGAAAAAAGGGAGTCCGAACTATCAAATGTGTTTGAGTGAGAGTTATAATCTTGGCATAAACGCCGAAAAGGTTCATTTTGTTCGAAATTCGTTCTACATTGTTTCAGCAGAAGAGGTTTGAAGTGTCTCGATGTCCGAGAGGGAACGCAAAAGTTCACTTCATTCAGAAGGAATGGGCTCGAAATTGATCCATTTAAAAGTTTTGTCATAAATATCACACCAAGCATTTCCCTTCGACTAGCAAGAGTTGGAAGATTGATAAGCTTTAATCGATTAGTATAAGGTGGAAGATTAGTTAAAGAGTCCCATTGGAAATTTCTTAAGGCAAATAGTAAAAATTGTTTTTGTATTGATTCGAGACTGTCTGCATGGACTTGATAACGCGGATTCCAAATTATCGAGCCGTATTCTAATATTGGCCTAACTAATGTTGTAAAAAGTGCTTTAGTTATGTAAGGGTCGTTAAATTCTTTTGACCACCGTTTAACAAATGCAAAAACACCTTTGCCTTTATTCACTGTAGCATTAATATGAAGATTGAAACTAAGTTTGGAATCCATCATGACTCCCAAGTCAATAAAATTATTTACAGTTTCTAGACTATAGTTGTTAATTGTATATGAAGCTGGTGGCGAAACTCTCCGAGAAAAACACATGAATTTACATTTTTTGAGATTGAGCGGCATATAATTTACATTGCACCAGGTAACCAAGTGATTTAAATCCATTTGAAGCAAGGAATGTTCCTCAACCGAGGCACATGATTTGAAAAGTTTTACATCGTCTGCGTACATCAAGATTTTTGAGTATTTAATTGTACCAGATATATCGTTTATGAATAACAAGAACAGAATCGGACCAAGATGGCTGCCCTGAGGAACACCAGAAGAAACATTGATGACCCCAGAAAGTGTATTTTTAAAGATTACTTTTTGCGTACGATAACCAAGATACGAAGAAATCCAACATATAAGACGGGGTTGAAAACCGAGTTGACTGAGCTTATGAATAAGTAATGGGTGTGATACTTTGTCGAAAGCTTTACTGAAATCGGTGTAAATTACATCAGTGTGAAGGCCTTTTCTAAATCCATTAGATACGTGGGTGGTAAATTCTAGTAAATTGGTGATAGGTGATTTGCCCTTACAGAACCCATGCTGCGAGCTTGCAATTATGGGGGAAATAGGGAATGTTAGGTGGTGGGTAACAATAGCCTCAAATAACTTTGGGATAGCGGATAACTTTGCTATGCCCCGGTAGTTTTCTATTGAAGACCTGCTTCCATTTTTATGAAGCGGAATAAGAAAAGATTCCTTCCATATTGTTGGGAAAACGCCATAAATTAAAGATAAATTAAATAAATCTGTTAGCGGCTGATAGATGTTTGTGGCACATTTTTTAAGAAAGTGTGTCGGGATCCTGTCGGGGCCGTATGAATATGATACTTTTAAAGTTTTTAAATAAGATAATACATCTTCTGAAGATATAAATGGAGCTCTGATTGAATAACATGAATCAATATGGTATGGGTATTCATTAGGTGGAACGTTGGTCTCAATAGAGTAATTTGATTTGAAAAATTCCGCAAAGAAGTCGGCGATCTCTTGATCATCGCTGGAAATATTATCTTGGAATTTCATGGATGATGGAAACCCTTTCACCCTGCGTTTAGAGTTTACGAATCCGTAAAATGCCTTCGGGTTGCAAGTTATATTTCTTTTCATTTTGCAAAGATAAGCTTTGTAACACTTTTTGTTCAATTGAAAATACTTGCAGCGTAGAATCGAGTACTGTAAGTAATGGTTATGTAAACCCGTCTTTTTGAACAACTTGAAAGATCGAGACTTTTTATTCTTTAAAATTTTCAGCTCTTTAGTGAACCATACTTGGCTTGTATCGGAATGTACACAAATCCGCTTAGGTACGTATTTTTCAAAAAGACAGTAAATGGTATTGTAAAAGTGAGAAACGCTTTGCTCCACATCAGCATTAAATGTTGGCCACACTATTCGAGATAGATCACGATTTAATTTTTTAAAATTGGCCTTCGCAAAGTCGAAGCGATAACTGGAGTCGTATCGTTTATTTCCGCTGTTACAAGCATAATTTACAACTTCGTAAACTATTTTGAGGGAAGGGTGGTAAGCATCTTCAGGTTCAATAATGGGTTCGCATCGACTAATGGAATATTTAGATTCATCATCCACAAAGGCTAAATCCAACACTCTTCCGAATTTATTCGATTGGATGTTGATTTGCTGAAGGCACAGCTCAGACATTCCGTCTAGAAATTCATTGTTGGAAGACTTTGACGAAACTGGTACGATATTAAAGTCAGAGATGCACCATGATATGTGTGGCATATTGAAGTCACCCAAGACAATAATGGAATCGGAAGGGTTTAGCATCGAATTAACAGTTCTTAGCAAGGAAATGTGATTCATATAAACGGACAGTTTAGAAGATGGCGGGATATAACAGATGGCCAAATAAATGTGGATATTTGCTAGTTGTGTGCGTATGCACAAGAACTCAGTTGTATCGGTGGCGGTTACGCAAATCTCTTCAGATGGTATTGAAGAGTGTACAGCAAGCAGAACCCCACCTCCAACCCTGTTCAGGCGGTCATTTCGATATATCTGGTAGTCATTACAGAGGACCTCTGAGTTAAAAACATGAGGTTTCAGCCAGGTTTCGGTTAAAGCAATTATATCGTAGCTTGAGTTAAATGATTTTAAAAACAGTTCTGTTAACTTGGTGTTTAAGCCTCTAACATTTTGGTAAAGTATATCTAAAGCAGATTTTTCGTTCAGTTTTTTGACTCTGTGTTATTAACAGGGATCTTTGCCAAGTTTGGAACACTCTTATTCCGCCTATATTCAAATTCCCGCACAAGTGCCCCAGAGGGCCAAAAATCGTTACTCAAGATAGTGTCAAAATGGTCAATAGGTACATCTAATCTAAAGGAAGATACGTTTCTTTCATAACTAAAATTAAATTTCCGAATTGTTACGTCATGGGTTTTCCTTTTTGAGAAGATATACGATTTCAGATCCTCCTCAGTAGTATCCCTGTCGAATCTTGACACGAATATCGATTTTTTAGGAGGGACTACAACCAACTTCCTAGTTCCAGGCTCAGTCGCCTGAGAACGGTTTGCAGGTTCAATATTTTTTCTAGCTGCTAGTTTTGTTGGAGGTGCCTTTGATGTTGAAGGCTCTACTGTAAGAGGACTTGGAGATGCTAAGTTTATTAATTCTATCGTGCTAGGTGTAGGAACGATTGGGTTCTGGATGTTTTGAACGGGGTCTAGGGTCAATACGCCAGCCGAGACATCAGTTCGTTTTCGTTTGCTGTCACGACTGTCGCTGTTAGCATTAGCAGCTGAAACGGTAATACATTTGAAAGTTTTAAACAAGTTTTCATAATACTTGAATTTATCCCCTAATGTAGAAAGTTCCTTACCGATTTCGGAGAATGCGTTTCGGGTATGTTTGAAAAGCTTAAAAAGATCCACTTCGGTGGATCTGCATTTCAAGCACGACCAACGCACACCCTTGTTATCGTTGATCGCATCACACACCCTTGCTGTCAAACTAGCGCACTTCATATGAGCAAGCTCATCACAAAGCCAGCACGACACGAAACGCTCGGTATCACCTTTCAATTGGCAGTTAACAAAATTGCAAGACATTATAAGTTAAAGTAAAATTGATTAAACAGACGGAGGCAGTGAAAATAGTTTGGAGATCACAGTAAGAAAATCACTGTTTGAGCAGTTTGAACATCACTGTATGTGCAGTTTAAGATCGCTATTAACTGACGCTTAACAACACACAATGCAAACAGCTGTGGCAGTGAAAAGAAAATGAAGTAAATGTGCACGAGCAAATAACAATTGAAAACTGAAAATATGTAAATGCCAATCAAATGCAACAACAAATATGCAAAGTGACTCGGCAAATATGTATGTATGTATGGATATACACACTTTATCAATTATTTTTAAGATACAATTTATTTTAGTAAAGAAAAGCAGAACTTTAAATTGCGAATGCAGTACACAACGTGTTTACACTTATTTTTAGCACAATAATTATTTAAACAAACAAATTTATTTATTTAAGACAAAATAAGGCACAGTAGAAATCAAAACACAACTTCACAGCTTGACGTTCGCACTCTCTTACTCTACAAAGCAATTTTTCTTTACTGACGAAATTCATTTCTACTTATACAAAAGTTCTTAACCTACACATACATATTTACATTAGTTTTTACATACTAGAGGTGCATGACTGAATAATGAGAAATGGTTAGTCAGCAGATTATTATATTGACCTACATATTGTCAATATGATCCGCGCTTGAGCATTTTGGTATGACGCATCAATATACTGGACGATTTGGCAAATGCTAGTGAACTCATGGTGGTTATCTGGGTCAATTAGATATAAACGTTTGTTTGTAAGTATATTTGTAACGTTAAGCGTGTTTGAAGTGAGGTGAATTCCACGCAATACTACACCATCGGCCTTTTAAGTGAGCGTATATAATTGTATGCTTTATTATAGACGGTCAGTCTAATGTCACTTTTATAAATGTGCCGTGTTGTTTCATTTTACTTCGAATGACCCATTCAATTTGCTTGGTGTTACCAAATGAAATGTTTTCTTGAATTCAGTTGTAATTTATGTCATAGTGGTAACTTTATACTATAAGTAGTGAATTTTTTGCTTATGTGCTTTCTTCTTGTTTTTATTCGCTTGCATTCGCTTTACAGTGCCCGTTATGCTGATTCTCGCTTTTTCATAATAAGCTGACTTTTGCTATTTTTTTTTTTTTTTTTCGTAAATTTACTATGATGAGTAGTGTTTTGCACAGTCGACCCTTAAGAGCGTCGGCTCACTTAAAAATCGGCTTGTGTTTACAAATTAACGTTTGTGAATTAATGGTAACTGGATACCAATATGAATTGTTTTTTTTTGTTTTCTCATTTTTATTTTCGTACTTGTTGTGTGCTGACTTTTGAATGACTAGTAAAGTGGAATGCTATTGTTGAAATTATTATTTTTTTTGTTAAATTATTGTGAGTCATTAGCATGTTTTTTATATTGGGTAAGCCTATTCTTATGGACTATTATTTCCTTATTTTGTTGGTAGGTTAAATTAAAAATATTTCCTATTACTATTTTCTAATCTATTGGGGATTAAAGTAAAAATATTTTTTTTGTGTTTCCTATTCTATTGAGGTTTAAGTTAAGGACATTTTCTTTAAAATTACGATATCTCTAAAAGAAATAGGTTTTCTTAATTGAAACTGGTCATACTTATATCTATTGGTTGTTAAAGTAAAAGTATTTTTCGTAATATGTTAAATTATGACGTCTTGAATTGTGGGATTTTCTTGAATGGGACCCAGGCAATAAATGTTTGTATTTATTTTATTTTCTTAAACTAATTCCGCATATTATTCAAGAAAAAAAAAATTTTTTTCACTTGACCTTTTTTCATTCATAATAAATATCATAATAAAATCTGTAATAAATTGCATAGACAATTGAGGGGTTGCTGACGGAAGAGCGGGGTAGCTATGTATTGGTAGTAGTTCTATTAATGGGTAAGTGGAAGGTACAGTTGATGCAAACATTTTTCGTATCTTTAAATGTTATATTTTCCATATTTTTCCTATTTTCCAGCAATATCCTTGATCTTATATGTCATGCGATATCTGCGGCGACCACCAAGACAGAATCGTCATGACATTAATGAAAAATTATTCAAGTTTTAACCGGCATTTGTCACTTTCAAAACCTCTTGGGTTTGTGCAATTATTTTATCTTAGAGAACTTGGGTACCTACTTTTATTATTTTAAATTTTCCTAATCGAGTATATATTCAATTATTTTTCACCAATTTGTCCCTCAGGACAACTGTGTTTTTCCTTATATGTAACTTTCAAGTCCTGGATTGCCGGCATTTCTTGTATGCCTGGTCGAATATTGTGGTTGCTTGAAATCCCTTCTAACGCGACATGTCTTTTTGCAGCGAATTTATATAGCGGTTGACATGTATTTTTATAGGTTCTCTTTGTGACTGTTTCTTCATTTTTTTTTGTTGTTATTATTGGCTGTTTTTTTTTTGCTTAGGTTTTGCCTATTTCCACTGTCTTAGAACTTCCTATTGCTTCGTGACCATCTTTGTCAGGAGCATTCAAAGGAATTATGCAAATTTTGATTTGTTATTAAATTTTGGCAGGGTTAATGAGCCTGCCTTTACTGTTGATTGCAACATTTTAAGAGTTATTATTTGAATTATTTGTTGCTCTTCCTCAGCTTTGGGTTTGGCTTTAAATAGTAGGGTGAGAGTTTAAGTAATAGGGTACTAGAAATACAATTCCTTAGATATGAGCTTGAACGGCTTTTAATTGCCTATATTTAACTTTCATATAACTTTTGAGTATCATGGCCATTGCAATGATCAATAGCCCGATTCCGCAGATTAAAACTGCTAGCCAAACATTTGGTATATTTGGGGTATTTTTTGTTTCTACTTCATCTGGTGATTCGTATTGAACTATCCCGTTTTCTGTTTCTGAATTTCCTGAATTTTCCTTTCCTAATTCATATCCGGCTAATGCTATCATTATGCCGTGTGCTATCTTTGTCCACCACGACATATTGAAATATAATTATCTTCCTGCTTCTATGAGTAATGAACTAAATTTAATTTTTAATAAAATTTTTCGATTTTATTCTTTTATCCTATGCATTTCATTTTACTTGTTTATTTATTTAACATTATTAAAGTCTAAGAGAATTTTTGTTCCTAACGGAAAAATCTGTTTAATTTAAAATATTTTTTTTTTTCATAATTTATTTAATAATTTGGGAAAAATTTAAACAACGTGACATCAGGACGGACAAGGCTTCACAACAGGCATGACGTAGCTGAATGCGTTTACAACCATTTCAACTATCGTAGGGGTGCGAGTTCGACTCCCACTCCCGGGAGAAAAGGCTTTGAAGAGATTTACAAGGTATAATCGAAACAGCTGTCGCCTTGTCCGTCCTGATGTCACGTTGTTTAAATTTTTCCCAAATTATTAAATAAATTATAAAAAATTGCTTCAAATAAATGTTTTCATACATTTAAAAAAAAAAAAAGCAATATGGGCAATCCCCGATTATTAAAAATCCTACAAACAGACAAAATTGGTTAATTCGTTGTAGTTCTATAAATAGAACGAAAACAGCAACAAAACCAAAGTTTCTTTGAAAACCGCCGTACCAAGCATAGCTTTAACACATAATTGCATACGAAGTATGCAATGTGTAAAAGATTTAAATATGCAAAAAGAAGGCAATTGGGAAAGACTTCACAACAGGCATGACGTAGCTGAATGCGTTTACAACCATTTCAACTATCGTAGGGGTGCGAGTTCGACTCCCACTCCCGGGAGAAAAGGCTTTGAAGAGATTTACAAGGTATAATCGAAACAGCTGTCGCCTTGTCCGTCCTGATGTCACGTTGTTTAAATTTTTCCCAAATTATTAAATAAATTATAAAAAATTAAAAAATTGCTTCAAATAAATGTTTTCATACATTTAAAAAAAAAAAAAGCAATATGGGCAATCCCCGATTATTAAAAATCATACAAACAGACAGAATTGGTTAATTCGTTGTAGTTCTATAAATAGAACGAAAACAGCAACAAAACCAAAGTTTCTTTGAAAACCGCCGTACCAAGCATAGCTTTAACACATAATTGCATACGAAGTATGCAATGTGTAAAAGATTAAAATATGCAAAAAGAAGGCAATTGGGAAAGACTTCACAACAGGCATGACGTAGCTGAATGCGTTTACAACCATTTCAACTATCGTAGGGGTGCGAGTTCGACTCCCACTCCCGGGAGAAAAGGCTTTGAAGAGATTTACAAGGTATAATCGAAACAGCTGTCGCCTTGTCCGTCCTGATGTCACGTTGTTTAAATTTTTTCCAAATTATTAAATAAATTATAAAAAATTAAAAAATTGCTTCAAATAAATGTTTTCATACATTTAAAAAAAAATAAAAAAAAAAAGCAATATGGGCAATCCCCGATTATTAAAAATCATACAAACAGACAAAATTGGTTAATTCGTTGTAGTTCTATAAATAGAACGAAAACAGCAACAAAACCAAAGTTTCTTTGAAAACCGCCGTACCAAGCATAGCTTTAACACATAATTGCATACGAAGTATGCAATGTGTAAAAGATTAAAATATGCAAAAAGAAGGCAATTGGGAAAGACTTCACAACAGGCATGACGTAGCTGAATGCGTTTACAACCATTTCAACTATCGTAGGGGTGCGAGTTCGACTCCCACTCCCGGGAGAAAAGGCTTTGAAGAGATTTACAAGGTATAATCGAAACAGCTGTCGCCTTGTCCGTCCTGATGTCACGTTGTTTAAATTTTTCCCAAATTATTAAATAAATTATAAAAAATTAAAAAATTGCTTCAAATAAATGTTTTCATACATTTAAAAAAAAAAAGCAATATGGGCAATCCCCGATTATTAAAAATCATACAAACAGACAAAATTGGTTAATTCGTTGTAGTTCTATAAATAAAACGAAAACAGCAACAAAACCAAAGTTTCTTTGAAAACCGCCGTACCAAGCATAGCTTTAACACATAATTGCATACGAAGTATGCAATGTGTAAAAGATTAAAATATGCAAAAAGAAGGCAATTGGGAAAGACTTCACAACAGGCATGACGTAGCTGAATGCGTTTACAACCATTTCAACTATCGTAGGGGTGCGAGTTCGACTCCCACTCCCGGGAGAAAAGGCTTTGAAGAGATTTACAAGGTATAATCGAAACAGCTGTCGCCTTGTCCGTCCTGATGTCACGTTGTTTAAATTTTTCCCAAATTATTAAATAAATTATAAAAAATTAAAAAATTGCTTCAAATAAATGTTTTCATACATTTAAAAAAAAAAAAAGCAATATGGGCAATCCCCGATTATTAAAAATCATATTTTTTTTCAACTTACAATATATTTTAAAAACTAATTTTAATGCAATCTTCAATGATAGCGTTAATATCCTTTTTCTTGCAAACAAAAAATTCCGTTAGATTGTAATCATTAAAAGTTTTTTAATAAGACATTTTAATTTTCTTCGTATTAACTTTTTTTTGTAATTTTTCTTTAAATTTTAGTAAAGCATAATTGACTTAAAATTTCAAAGTTCCTTTTAATTAAACTAGTCCTACCTTGAAGGAATAGAAGAAGAGAAAAAAAATTCCCTCATAATTCAGCGTCCCTATGGCCGCTCAATTGATTCTAGTTATACGTACATATTTACTCTTACAGCTGAATTCAGTAAGCCGTCTCTAGTCACTATTAGATACTATTTGGGGTGCAAATCACTTTTGAGACAATTTGCCATTCTGTAAGCTGTCTCGCGTCGCCAGCCTCACAAAAGCAATCGCTAATTTGTGAGCTGGGCCGGGGCAGATCACAGACGTGAAAATTTCAGAAAAATTATGAACATTTTTTGCGAGAAACGCTTTAAATATATTGTTTTATTCCTCAAATTAAAATAAGCAGCGAGGCGGTTCCAACGCATGCTCTGACATCCGTACTGTCTAACGTATAAAAGCATACCACAAAGATAAACTTGGAATATGTTCACGACATCACGATGAACAATGTAAAGTATCTAGGGTATGTTAATGAAAATATCAATTTTTCCCTCATTACAGAAGCCAACTCAATCCTCGCAATACTATTCATTGCAGGCCTGCTATGTAGATGCTACACCAAAAGACTAGATCTTCCACCAGTTCAAATTCCTACACATTGGACAGGAAACGTCAGTGTTAACAAAACCGTTAAGGGAAAATCCGCACCCGAACTATATTGCTTAGATAATAACCTACCAGTTACAGAGATCAGGACCAACATAACATCAGAAAGCCGAGATCACGCACTGCAAAATGTTACCCCTTCACGATTTTCGACTTTTGATCTACGAGATCAAGGTCTGCACCTTTAAAGGGGGAGGAGTTATCTCACCTGCATCCCAATACTGACCAATAGTGCACCCTTTACTCACGTTGCCAAGCATGTGACCATATTGTTCCACTTACTAACTTCGCTGACGGAACACACGCGTAACCAGCGATCAGGTCAGGTATCGAAATTATTGAAATCATGGGAATTGCAGTATAAGCAATTCCTGTCTACACGCGCAAGCCTTCGACTTGCGAAATGCGGGAACTGCAACCGCAGCATAAGTAGTTAGCAGTAATAGGTTGACTACTAAGTTAATTCAGATGTTTAGTTCAGTTAATTTTGGGACGTGCAAGCGGCACGTAATAAATTGTTATTAGTGAAATTGAAGTTGTTCGTGTTTTTTCTTTTAGATAAATCAGTATCGGCGAACAGTGGGTTCGCCGCACCTTTAATTTTTTATGTCTCTCAGGACACGAGAGATTAAATTATATACCATATTAAGATTAACAAAATCGGTTGGCGACCACGCCCACTTAAAAAAAATTATTATCGAAATTTCGAAAAATGGAAAATATACGATAATTCATTAGCTGTTGTTGTTGATAAGGTTATGAAGCTAGATATGTGGTTGACTTTATGACAAATAGAATTCTGTTAAAATTTTGGAGAACGGGTGCCACTTTTTTTGGTTTAAATTGGTTAAAGTTGTAGTGATTGTCAAAAGCTTAAGGTACATAACTATATTACCATAATGATATGCTAGCGCAAAGTACAAAATTTTTAAAAAGATTGGTAATAGCTTCTGGCACGATTCTATTTGAGTTAAGCTCTTCTCAAAACTTTTCATACCAAAGTGGAAGGTATTCTTCGTGAGTTCGAACCAGCATTCATTTTTGTATGCGCATACAAACAGTAACTGTTTTATAACTTCTTACCGTAGACGATATTTGCATGTTTATAAGTAGATTTTATTGGAGCTTTCATATAGCTTAGTGTCCGTGTTATTTCTCTCTAAACGTATCCCTTATATAATTATGTATCGGTTTGAAAATTAGTTATTTTATATGCTGTAAGTGTGACTTAAAACTAGTACTTGGCTGGATTGAGGACTAAAGAAGGTCTTTAGTGGAAACCTTCTCGCAATTCCATATATCGCACGTTCCATTGTAAACACAAGTAATCCAAAATTTTATTTTTTTAGAAAAACGCAAAGGATGTTTTATTTGTTCATATAGTTTCATTATAAAAATGGGATTGAAAGATATAGCGGTCAATGTTGTCCCTCTAAGTATTCTATGTATGTTATCGTAGTCTCAAGAGTCGGCTATTTTAGGGCATCATAAAATATCGATATATGAAAATTTTGTTTTAACGTGCGATATAGAACTACATGGAGATTATTGAATTGTGACGATATAATTGCGAAACCGTACGATTTATTTTTTTATTTTTGCCTTCGTAATCTTATTTTGTTTTTTTTTTTCACCCAATAAATAAGTATCGAATTAGCATTTATCTGCTATTTTATATAAACTGCCGCACTATGCATCGACTGCTGAGTGGAATATTATCCTATTCTCTATCTGAGCTCAAATTCAATACATTTCGACATCAGCTTGGGCGTTAATGACAAAAATTCTGAGATAGAGCGTTCTTCAACCTAATTCTTAGTTAGGGAGTTTTTGAAACTGATTCTGAAAATTACTATTTTATTCAAACGTTTGTGGAGATAGAGCGTTTTCGAAACGACAGCCGATATATGGTGATATTTCCACTAGAAACCCAACAAATCTCGAACAAAAAGAAATCAGGACAGCGTAAACAGAGAATAACCGAGTTATTAGAGGAAGAAGTTGAAAATCATAAGCTTTTAATAGATATTGTTAGGGCGCAAGTTGAAATTATGAAGAGAGTGGCTGAAGCCGAAGACCGACAAGATATTGCAGCTGAAAAATTATGTAGGTTCATTGAAGAAAGGAACAATACTCCTTTACCATTTTGAAAATTATTTAGTTATATATGATCAGCGCTACATTCCTCAGGAATTAGAAAAACGAAAGGAATTAATTAAATATCAGCATCTCAGAGAAAATTACCAAAAGTAATTTCTTTGTAATTGAAACAAAAAAACTTTGGAAACGTTTTATTTCTTCACCAGTACTATCGAAAAGAATTGGAATATAATTCAAATATTTTTAAATTACATTACAGTGAATGGAAAAGTACTTTCGAATTTCCAAATGTATTCTTTAGGGGATTGTTAAAGTGAACCTTATTACCCGGACAAAAACATCAGGTCTATGGGAAGGATTTTCCTCTTAAGCGATTTCATTAACTAGATTCTGGAGCAGACACCTATCTTACCACACCTGTCCTGATATGTGGCGAGAAGAAATGGATGTTTCCAGTATTCGAAGAAGGAAATTTTTTGTTAGCCCAAGGTGTTCTAGTGATAAAATGAACGCGAAAGATGTCCATTACTAATTTTAACAAATGCACTTCTGCAATTCCTTTAAGGAATGAGAAATTCTGCATAACCTTTGACATTCCTTGTAAATTAATTGAAAAATTTTAAATTTTTTCGAAAGTATTGGGGCCGAAACTAATTTGCACAAAGTAAATCGTTTCTTTTTCAATTAAAAACAAAAAATTTATTTTACTCGAGCTTAAAAAAATTAAATAAATTTCGATATTTCATTTAAAGAAATTGAAATGTAATCAACTCCTTGGCTGCGGTTTTATTTGAAGTTTAATTTTTCATATTTTATATTTTTTCAAATTGAAAAATCGATAAAGTAGGACGACATGCACAGTTTAAATTTTTTTAAATTTTCTCAGACACAAAAAAATTGCATTTAACAATTAATCCCATACATTTTCACATGTCCAACAAAACACTAACAAATCTGATTATTGTATTTTGAGAAAATTACTATTTTACCCATGTTAGGCAATAAAAATCTTTACTTGACATTTGCTGTCAATGAAAATCATGTGTTTTTTGAAAGAAATATACAAAATGAGTGAACAATTATTTTCTTGATTAATTTTCAAGTGCTGTGAAAAAATTTAAGAAAAACATAAATTGATAGGAAAATATTTTAAGGTGGGGCAGTTTTTTAATATATATGCGCAAATTTTGCTTGCCTTTGAGGAAGCAAATATCACTTCAAATTTTTCTTTTTCCACACTTAATAATGTTTGGTCACTTAGACGACCTTGCCCCATCGTTGATCGTAAATATGTCAAAATCAGTTTTAATTTGCTGAATGAAAGTTCGTACTGAGATAGTCAAGAGTAATTGAAGTGCCACTCGCAAATTTGGAAAAACATCTCCATACGAGATTATAAGGGTAAGTAATTCTAACGGAGTTTTAGGTTCAATTTCTTTTCTACTGCGAAGTAATATTTTTCAGTCACATATTTCGATAAAAAGTTCTGTTCTATCGAAATCTGTCTTATAAAATTCACCCAAGTTCTTACAATTTCTTTCCAAGTCGTTCTTATCTTTGTTTAACGAATATCCAATGTCTAAGAGAAATCCAAATTTAAAATTATGGTCAATTAGTCGTGTAAATCTTGTACGTATTCCTTGTTGGAGACGATCGAGAACACTTTTCATAACGCAAGAAATTTCACATTCTGCGGAAAGACCAAAATCTCTAGTCGATTCTCCGGACATTTTGCGGCGCCTTCTTACACGTTCTACTATATAAATATCCCATTTTTCACAAAGAGACTTTGCTTTTTCTATTGCTTCTTCACAGAGATTGTCTCGAATTTCGCTTGTATTTTGGCACTCCATCTTGTTTCAGATTGACGTTTGTCATTGAAGTAAATTGAAAATTATGTGTGGGTTAATGAAAGCGTGGCCAATGTTGTGAATTTTTACCTCAGTGAAAAACCAAAGTACCAAAATCGTGGCTACTGCCTAAAAGTGGCAAGCGTGATTCAATGCATTTGTATTTATTGTGATCGCGTTAATTACTCAAAAGTGGTATAAATGGGGCATGAATCATTTGGAGCCCGTAATAAAAGGTAAGTAAAAAATTAAATTGTGACTTATTAAGCGTGCATATGTATGTATATTCGTATCACTTATGTGATACAAAAATAGTTGTAGTACCTAGCATTTTTACATGTGTATCAATGTATGTATATTTTGCTGGCACATAAGTTTGTATGAATGTACATTCATATGCGCTTCAATTAAAGTAAAAGGGCGTTTTGGGCGTATTATGGCCACTCCACTTTTTATTATATTTTAAAATTTTACTCATCAATCCACAACAGAAGTTTCACCATTGCCGCAACCATTAGAAACTTGCACTCAAACCGATATAGGGAGCCGTAACTCACAAAGAGCAAATTCTAACTCTGATGAAGATATACTGGACATAACAGAATTCACTTCAGCCAGTAATAAAAATAGATCTGAAAATTTAAATGGTATTTATAGTTTCTGATTCTTTTTAGACTTGAAACACTTATTGTATTATATCTCTCTGTTCTAGATAGTGATACTGCTCCCGGCCTACGAAAATTTAAAGTTAATAAAACCGATACTCCTTTCGTAAGTTAATTTAATTTTACCGCAACCCAAAATATATATTTTATTCAATTAGCTAAAAGTACATACTTTAAATTTATATTAATTATTCCAGATGCTATACGATCACCTCACTAATGACATTGACGGAAAAGCTATAATAAAAACTAACGAGGGAAAAAAATTTATTGCAAAAGTACGTAACTTATTAGTAAGACGTTTGATCAATCGTGAAAAAGAGAAGGCATTTAATGCCGCTCAGTTGCTTAAATCACCGAAATTTAAGTATGTATTTTTTTGATAGAGTGGGGAAATTTCTTTCACTTTGTTGAGCGTCTAATGAGTGATTTTATTATATTATTCACAAAGCATTTCTCTTGAAATACTAAAGCAATATTCAGCCGAAATTGCTACAGTTTTTCCCAACGAAAATCCAGCAGTATATTATATTCCATACGAAAACAAGAACGGTATGAAAATAGGACCATCAGGAAAGTTAGTATCACATTATAATTACATAGTTGGCGACTTGAAAAGAAAAGGGTTAATCAAGAGTGAACTACCGCATAAGGATAAATCGACCAAGGGAGCTCCAGTTCTCTAGCAAAACTTTCAGCAAGGGTAATATGTACATATATAAATTTTATGCATTTCATATGCACCTATAACTTTTATTTCAGATGACATAGACAACCACTTAACATTATTGGGGAGTTTAGAAAAACAACCCGACGTCGAAGTATTAAACAGTTGGCAAATAACTCTGCAATATCGCAGGACACTTTTAACACAAAATAAAATATCTTTGAATGATTACTATATCCGGTTTCCCTGTTTGGAAGGAGAGCTTGGACTGAGATTGGTAAGTTAGGTGGAGAAATTCTTGCATCTATATACAGCTGTGGTAACACATTCTAGTGGGGTACATTATCGTAACTGTCGTCGATCGGTTAATCGTGATAGTCACAGCAAATTATAGTACATATTCCTTTGTAAAATACCTCAGCTGCTACCAATTTAAAATTTTTCTTTCGGCTGAACTTTATCTTTTTAATTTTAACCAACTTTATCCCAGCAAACAAAACAGAATAATAACAAATTGGAGCAACTTTAAAAACAAAATAATAAACTTACTCTTAACGACCAGAAGATCTAAAGAAGTGGAAGAGGTAGCCATTATAAATACTTTACATCTTCTAAAGGAAGAAGTTATTTTTGCAATTTATTTTTGTTCATTGAGTACCTTATTTTATTTATTTATTTATTTATTTATTTATTTACTTGTATGTCTATTATACAGCAGACACTTAAGAATATAGTACAACTAATGTAAATTAAGTATTACTTAAAAAATAGGTTTTTAGTTTGAACTGTATAACCGATTTGGTATACGTAAAATCTAAATCCAGAAAATTTGAGAAATAGTTGTAATCAGACATAATTCTATTCAAGGGAGCGTTAGCACCATAGATTGTTCTGTTAAGTCCAACACGAAAACCAACAAAATTTCGTAAATTTCTGCAGGGCACATTAAAGTTAACTAGCTGAAGTAAGGAAGGACAATCTATCCTGCCAGAAACAAGATCCATAATAAATGTAACCTTTTGTTTTATCAGATAAAGACGAATTATTTGGCACTTTTTACTTTTTACTTTCTTACATTCAAAAACTTTTATCAGATGAATCAGAGCGACTAGCGACATAAAAATAAAAGTTACTAAACGGAGAGTAACTGTGGCAGAGGCTCGTTTTTGATTGTTCCGGTAATCTATTAAAACATAAAAATAGCTATCAAATGTGAAATTGCTAGACCTCGATTTGATTGCTAAATAAGATGATTGTAAAAGATTGAATCAGTTAATCGAAATTGTTGTAAATGCTAACTGAGAATATTTTTCTTTCTTAGAATATTTCAGAAATCGACGATACTGTGAAACGCAGGCAAGAATATTAATCCAAAAACAATATATCCTGCCAACCAATAGCAGTTCTTGTCGGAGCTTTAGATAAAGTTGTAGATTCTTACGCTTATATCGAGGACAAACGGCACGAACAAAATCGACCTTAGCAGCACTTGATTTTACATTTAAAAGTTTTTTCTCTAAATTGTGAATATCCATGTGCTGCAATCCACGTATGGACATTTTTACAAAAGATTCTGTATGAAATAAACCTTGAAAGATTCAGTTCTATCAGCTTGAACGACTTTATAACGGACTTTGAACAAATGGAATAACTTGCGATTATTATCGGCAAATTATTTTGATTATAATTTTGTAATTATAAAGAGACTAGTTGCTATTACTTAAGATACTAGTATTAAGCTATCCAGAAAATGTTTATTTGTTTTAAATGTCAAGGTATTTTTGAAAGTAATAATATTTTGCTGTTATATAAGAAGTTTCCATTCAAATTTAAAAGAGTAATGGTGCTGCGAACCCCAATGCCAACATATTTACTCTATAATTAATTCTTATTGCAAGCATCGGAAACGGGAACACAATCAGCAAATAACTTTAACACCTTCACTTTCAAATATACCTAGTATTTCAATTCAAGACCCATCGATTGACTACAATTCAGATAGTGAATTTCATCTGATGCTTGTGAGGAAACTTATTTAAGCTATTCAAGTGTTATTAACAACTCTTCTCAAAAATTTAATATGCAGGGTGTATCTCAAAATATAGCAGATACATCGAATATTTCTAAAACGTTTGGAAGTTTGTTACAAGAACGTGTTCTGAAGTTGACAACTAAATTGTATAGTCTCTCTGATTTATGCAAATAAAGAATTTAAATGATAATTCAACATTATAAATCATTCGTTAATGATATTTGTTTTACACTGTTAAGAGATTACATTTTAAGCTGTTTGGATGGGTCAGAAAAAAGCTTAAAACAGAAAGACCAAATTAAACAATCATTTGATATTTTACAAGGCTGTTTTGAGGATTTTCGGACATCATACAGATGCTTTAAGCATTTTGAAAAAGTGGGTACCTTTATTAGGCCTATTCATTTAAATATTGGCTTTAGAGATGAATACAAAATGCGAAATAGTTCGCTTATCCTATGTAAAGTTCCTTTAACCACTGGGTTTATACCGATTCGTGATGTGCTTAAAAAAATTTTCGAACTAGGAACTATATTCAAGGAAACCCTAGATTACTTTAAAGTATTAGAAAACACTAAAACCATAGTTTTAAATTACGTCCAAGGTGATTATTGGAGAAAGTTGAAAGAGACAAATAGTCAGACCGTGATACCCATTGCACTTTATTTCGACGATTATGAAAATAATAATCCTCTTGAAAGTCATCGTGGTATTCAGAAATGTGGAGGTTTATATTTTATAATTTTATGCCTCCCTCCGAAATACAGATCGAAACATAGGAATATATTTTTGTTTCTTTTAACGAACACCTTAGATCGAAAAACAATTGGTAAAACAAAAATTTTTCAAAGTGTAATAAGTGAACTAAATTTTTTAGAGAGCTCTGGCATAACAATAAAAATAAATAATGAATCAAAGCAAATATTTTTTAAGTTGGTAGTTATAATTGGTGATAATCTCAGCGTAAATGAATTGTTTGGTATGGTTGAAAGTTTTTCTGCCAATTATTTCTGCGGATTTTGTCTGACAAAGAAAGAAAACATAAACAGAATATTAGATGAGCAGGTTTGCACCCTGCGTAAAACCTTAGAAACAGGTGTTAAAGAAAAGTGTTGCTTTCATGATGTTACCAGTTGTCATTTCACTGAAAACCTTGCTGTAGATATTACGCATGACTTTTTCGAAGGTGTTTGTCAGTATGATATCGCTTTGATATTTGACTACTTTATTTTTAAAAAGTTAATAACACTTGAAGTATTGAATATACAAATTAGAGGTTTTTCATTTTGCTACCATGATAGACAAAACAAACCACCAGAAATTTCTAAAGATCATATCAAAAATAAACGAATAATTCTATCTGCTGCTGAAATGCAAAGCTTAGTTCGAAATTTACCTATAATGATTTGTATTTTTTTTTTGTTTGATTGGTCATTTGATTCCTAAGTGTTCTGAGCACTGGCAATTGGTACTTAAACTGGCTGACATTACTGATATAATAACAGCCAATCATTACCAACCAGAACATTGCGACTTACTTAAATGTGTTGTAAATGAGTACTTAGTTACTCTCTTCAAACTCTTTCCGAGTAGCTTAAAACCAAAACACCACGTTTTAGTACACTACCCAACAGTAATGAAATTATCGGGTCCATTGCGCAATTTGTGCTCTATGAGAGGAGAAAGTTAAAATAAAGAATGAAAGGAGTTTGCAACCGTAGCTATTAACAGAATTAATATATGTTATACAATTGCATCTAAGCATCAACTTAAACTCAATCACTATTTCCATAAGTTTAAAACTCCTGATGAATTTATTACTGGGCCTATAAAAAATCGAACAGTAGTTTTTAAAAAATTTCTTATGGATAGCGGTCTTAGTAAAGATATATTCGAAGTAAGTTGGTCAATACTTGACTCAAAACTCAATCATTATGGTTCCAACTAAACACGGACCTGTTTTTTATAATGTACAAACTATTTCAATAGATAACGATAACAAAGCTTTATTTTTTTCCCAAGGTATTGAAGCTCATTTAGACGAGGACGTTCACGCATTTAATGTTATAAATTATAGCATAATTTATAAGATTTTTTTTTGGAACGAACTAAAATATTGTATTGTTACGCACAAAATCCGAGCTGGAAACGGGAATGAGTATATTCTAAAACGATGGATTTAATTTATATAACTTTAAGGATAACACTCTTATACATACATATATATATATGAAGGAGTTATATGTATAACATATGAACAGTAGTCGAAATAATGTCGAAATATTTATTACTTCATTACTAATTAAAAAGCCATTGTTACATATATATACATATATGTCTATCTGTTTACAAAAACAAATAAAACAAGTAAGGACGGGACTGTCTTCGGCTGTGCCGAAGACCACATACCTTTCATGAATGGGGCTGAACAATAATCTTATCCCGTTCGTAATCTCCAAATAATCGGATTTATAAGATTAGAAATATATAGTGAACAGATGTACATACCTAAACGATTTTTAACATAAATATAAAATAAAATATGGCAAAAAACCCCCTATCTGAATGACCAAAATCGTCTTTTCTGAACGATCGGTTGTATGGGAGATATATGTTATAGTGGTCCGATCCTATCCGAATGTTTAATATAATACAAAACTACATCCTTGTGCCAAATTTCATTGAGATATCTCAAAATCTGAGGGACTAGTTTGCGTTCAAACAGACAGACGGACGGACAGGCGGGCAAGGCTATATCAACTCAGTTCGTCGCCCTGATCAATTCGGTATACTTAATGGTGAGTCTATGTTCTATATTTCTCAACGTTACAAACATCGGACCAAAGTTAATATACCATTTCATGTTCATGAAAGTTATAAAAATATGTTTTTATAATCCATAACTTTTATTATTTGTAAATTTTATTAACTGGATTAAGTTGAATTTTTCATAATTTATGAGCCAATATTTTCATTACTACGTCGTACTTGAAAAAATATAAAAGGGTATAACAAAAATTATATAAATTTGGAGTGGGGAGTACTTTGAAGTGCTAGCATACTAAATATTAAAGAAAATTTTCTCAGCGTGTAGCCTTACTGAGACTGATCATATCAACTCTGTGGTAAGAAAGGTGTATGGCAGTTTGCGACAGTCCGCGCCTTTTATGCCATTACATATCAAAAGAAAGCTTGCCATCCAACTCATTACACCCTTATTACATACTCGGAGCTGATCTACAATAAGCTCGACTCAAGATCTATCCATAAAATGGAGGGTGCCTTTAACTACGTCACTCGCTATGGCTATGGCTTACATATGTTTGAGCATATATCTGTTTGGAGATCTATACTTCTGGGCTGTAACCTGTCTGATTATCAGAAGGCAAGGAGTTGCATTTTTCTGTTACGCCTGATCCTAACAAAAACACCGGCATACTTGTATAATAAAATCGTATTTAATAGGTCTCTCCGCTCATGCACCCTATCCGTACCTACTTTCAATTATTCACCTTCGACTAGGCTGTTTTTTATCAACACCACGCGTCTCTGGAATTCAATCCCTGCTTCTGTGAGGAACTCTCTAAGCAAAAACAACTATAGAAGTATTCTTTAGAGCTACTTTTCTAGCATTGCGACTTAAATTGGCTATCCAAAATAATTTCACTGCTCTATATTGCTTCTATACTACTTTCTTATACACGTTTTTTAAATTTTTTGATTTGTTCACTTATGTAACTTAGATTAATGTTTAGGCATACTTTGTTTCATATACATATTTATAATTGAATTGTAATGTTATTTCTGTACTCTTACAAGATTTCATTATCTTAATGTACGAATGTGATTAAATAAATCCAACAGAATACAAAACAATTGTACATAAACTCCAGAGCCGTAATAAAATCATCAAATCTCTTGCCGGCAGAACTTGGGGTATAGACCACCGCATTGCCACTTCCAGAGCAGTTGGCTGGCCCACTGACGCTTTTATATTATGCCTAAGAAATTAAACCGCCGAGGAGTACCTCTGAGGATGCGAAGCGGCAGTGGCACTAATTTCGTGGGAACTAGTAAAGAGGATTTGGTGTTGATAGAGAAAGGGTTCGTCGAAGAAGGTATACGGCATATGGAATGGATATTCAATTCACCTGGTGATCCATCAGCAGGAGCTTCATGAGAGCGAATGATGCGCTGCAAAAGAACGCGCTTTCCTTTGCACTAAAGACGAAGGTGCCACAAGTAGATATATTGCAGAGTTTATTAATAGAAACACAGAATCTGGTCAATTCCCGACCTTTGACTTATATGCCCTTAGAAAACGAAAGTGCGTAGCCCTTGACTCCAAGCCATTTTATTTTGGGTGTGCAAACGATGTTCAGACGCCGAGTGTGGCTGAACGTATATGCCTACATAAACAACGGCACAACGTGCAGTAGATGAAACAGACCTTTTGCAAAAGGTGGGTGTTCGAGTATCTTCAGACGCTTACGAGACTTATTATACCTACAAAACTAATATGACTCTGCAAACTGATGATGAATAACACCACCAGCGCAAGAAAAATAAGGCAGTGCCACTCTGAAATTCAAAACAATGTTTTGGAAAGGGCACGACTATGAACGAACGTTAATGTATTTATATAGTTTGTACATATCAATATGCATATATATGAAAATAACTAGAATAAAAGGACATAATTTTAATTGTAAAAATTATTTTAAATTTAATCAAAAAGGACGCATTTCATTGTTGCAAAAAGCGAATTGACAGAAGGTAACCGGTACGGTTACTGTTGCATAGGCCCCTATTATGAGCATCTTTCGATCTTCGACTGTGGTCGAAAGAGCTGATCGAACGAATTTTCATTCGGTATTATGACGCACGTTCGATGAAGGCAAGCATTATTGTGAATTTCGATAAATTCAAAAGTTCACCGTAGCACATTTCCTTCAGCTGTCAAATAAAATAAAATAAATAGACAAAAGCAGAACTAGTTATTAAATGCAAATATTGAAAATAAAAGTATGAATACGACGGAATTGTGGTTTGATGATTCGTCAGATGATGAGAAAAGCTTACTGGAGCTAGCCAGAAGTAGAAGACGCGTGAGGGATGCTTCAAATACTTTGAAAATGAATTCCACCACGTAAGTGTAGCTTTCTAAATAAGTTGTTAAATTGTTGAAATTATACGTTTTGTTTATAGATTTATTCAAAACTTCAGACTGTCCAAAGAAGCGTTCATGGACTTGTTGTTCAGTACAGATGAACTGATTCAGTAATGCACAAGAGCCAAGCATATTCCTAATATTCTAAAATATGCAACAGTTCTCCGATTTTGTGCTCGGGGATCCTACCAGCTGAGCATTGGAAACGAAAATGCATTCGTACTTGCCCAGCCGAATGTGTCTGTGGTTCTAACAGAGGTGTTGAATGTCTTGGAAAATTTTATTTGTGAAAGATGGATAAAATTCAATTATGAGGAGGCTGAGCTACATCAATCAAAGTTGCATTTCTATAATGTTAGCAGAATTCCAGGGATTATTGGCTGTGTTGATGGCACACACATTAAAATTGTTGCTCCCAAAAAAGAATTACAGAATTTATATTACAACAGAAAAGGATTCTACAGCATTAATGCTATGATTGTAAGTATACCATTTTGATATTAGTTTCGGGTTGTAAATACATAAGTTTACATCTTTATACAAATATTTTTTAGGTTTGTGACCATTCTATGACTATACGATACATAAATGCAAAATATCCGGGAGCAACACGTGATTCTTGTGTGTTCAATATGTCGGCCTTGAAATCACATTTGGAACAGCAAGAGCCCTTCACTACACACCAGAAAAAGCAATACAAATTATAAACGTGTGTGCGGCTTTGCACAATAAAAATTTCTGTAGAAGAGTTATCTAATGAAGAGGACGACCATGATATCCCATTCGCCGAAATTGAATCCACAACCAACTCGGAAGCAGAAGAAATCAGAAACTAAATATTGCGAGTTTTGTAGATACTTCATTTTATTTAAATAAAAAATTAATATATATGTATATATATATAAAATTATTTGGTAAATTCATTATGGTTCTTAAAAGCTAAAGATTTCCAGTTTTCATAATACAGTCTTAAATTTTATTATAAATTTGGTATAAAAAATATCACTTCAGTTACATATGTTTGTTTAAAAAAAAAAAAAATCAGGTATTGTTCAGCACTTAAAGCATAAATTTGTGATGGCCTTATTTTTTCATTTGGCTTTTATACAACTCCAGCTTTTCCTGTTTCAATTTCAAAAAATCACGTTTATAATAGTACTCCAAGCTATACGTTATCTTCGCATACTTTTCTGTCTCAAGAGCACTTTTTTTGATCTCTTCCAATGTTTTCAGCATCTCTTCTTAAACATTTTTTTGATTTGCTGTCTGCTCTTGCAACAGTTTGAGCCTATCGTTTTTGCTGCACTTTTTCGATTTGCTTTTCGTGGCCTCTCCTCATCAGGCGCACCACTTTGTCCACTTACTTCCAAATTCTCATTCGATTCTAAGTTATCACTATATAATCGCTCCACAATTATATCTTCACATTCTTCATTCGCATTAGTACTAAGGCCATGCTCTTGTCCAGGTGGATCTACACTGGTCTGTAGACTTAACAAACCCATTATAGACTCTTCTGAATGCGTAAAGATATTTAACCTGTTTGGTCCACCACCAGTTGCACGGTATTCCACTATGTTCTCCGACATTTTTGATTTTGTTTTTGACTTCATGTCAGCCCACACCTGAGACGACAAAAATAAAGTTGTATTATACAGAATTGACTTCTATGATTCTTTAGTTCACCTTAATCCACTTTTCCGTCGTTCTTACTGGTGGCCCTAAACAGTTCAGCTCCACTGTTATATCATCCCACTTTTTTGTCACCTGAACCTTTGTGCAAGTCCTTTTTGCTATATGGGAGTTTTTTTCCATAATTGAAACCAGTCTTTCAAGCTGTTGTTTTGTACTCACGACCTTGGACCTATATAATTTTAATTCAAATATTTTAAAATTACTACTAGGTAGTAAAAAATTAGAACATAAATACAAAAAACTTACATTTTAAACAATTCTTTTTCTGTTCGATACAGCGTCGACAACAAATTTATATTCGCTACTAAATTCGGTACACAACGAAAATTTCGACAGAGATGAGGTGTCATAATACCAACTTCTAATACGATTTTCGATGTTCGATAGCCAACGAAGATCGAAGATCGAAAGATGCTCATAATAGGGGCCATATGTTTTGTTAGCGATAACGAAAACATACCTAAGCAGGTAACTTCAAAATGTAAATAACATCGAGCTAGAATGAATATCGAAAACACAGTAGGTAAGAGCAAGAACGCGAGTCACACGTACACTATTTTGAGAGAGCGCGTGCTTTACTTTTTGCCCGATATCAATGTAAAAGTTATTAAGACAGGGGTCCCCAAAATTCAAACTGTGGCTGTGTGAGTAAAACTAAAATCATCTTATTGGCAGTGGTTTAGTTGTTGATGAAAAATCAATGAGGCAGAACGTATGCACGAATGTTTGTTAACACACAAAAAGTAATTAGTAAATATGCCATATAAGTACTACTTTATTGCTTGAGTCTAAGGAAAAATTTTAACAAAATAAATTGTTAACATGAAACATGTTTGCAAAATATCTTTTCGCAAATTCGCAAAGAAACAATATCCTCAACCGATGTTGGCACTCTGCTTGTTCAGCGACAACTAAATACGAATAAAGACGAAAGAGCATAATAATACATGTGAAGTGGCGCCAATAATTATTCAGCTAAATGAGGACCGGTGGATTAAGACGTTAATTGGTGACTAAGTTATCGGTGGCGAGTAAATAATCGATTATATAACGAGTACCTGCACCACAAATCACACACAGAAGATTGCACATTCACGAGTTGAAAATTGCTTCGTTCTGCGCGTTTACGTCACAGTTAACTTGAGCGAACAGCTGATATGCTGTTTTTTATTACAAAATACAAGAGCATGTTTTTGTGTAAATTTATTCTATTTTAATTAATAATTGTTTAACTGAAATGTTTTTAACCGGAAATGTATCGGAGAAATGTATCGTTCTTATCAGTCAACTATAATTTTATCATATCTAAACAAATATCGCCGAAACTTCGCTCACAATTGACAACATTATATGCATATGTGATAGATCCTGGTTTTGCCAAGCAAAATAATTTTAATTATCGTACTGGTATGGAATCATTAATGGTTTTGCCGATTTCTAAAGCATCAGTAAATCAGCGTGCAGGACGTACTGGACGTACTGCGTCAGGCAAATGTTTTCGCCTCTATACTGCTTGGGCTTACAAACATGAATCAGAAGATAGTACTGTACCAGAGATACGGCGAATTAATCTCGGGAATGCTGTGCTTATGCTTAAAGCACTTGGTGTAAATGATTTAATTGACGTTGGCTTTTTAGATCGACCGCCACATGAAACGCTTATCTTAGCTTTAGAACAATTATACGCTTTGGTTGCTCTCAACCATCATGGTGAAATAACGAACACGATTTGGCAAATGCGAGTGAACTCATGGTGGTTATCTGGGTCAATTAGATATAAACGTTTCTTTGCAATTATATTTGTAACGTTAAGCGTGTTTGAAGTGAGGTGAATTCCACGCAATACTACACCATCGGCATTTTAAGTGAGCGTATATAATTGTATGCTTAATTATAGACGATCACTCTAATGTCACTGTTATAAGTGTGCCGTGTTGTTTCATTTTACGTTGACTGACCCAGTCAACTTGCTTGGTGTTACCAAATAAATTTTTTTCTTGAATTCAGTTGTAATTTATGTCATATTTGTTTTTATACTAAAAGTAGTGAATTTTTTGCTTATGTGCTTTCTTTTTGTTTTTATTCGCTTGCATTTGCTTTACATACAGTGCCCATTATGCTGATTCTCGCTTTTTCATAATAAGCTGACTTTTGCTATCTCTTTTTTTTGTATATTTACTATGATGAGTAATGTTTTGCACCCTTAAGAGCGTCGACTCACTTAAAAATCGGCTTGCGTTTACAAATTAACGTTTGTGAATTAATGATAACTGGATACCAATATGAATTGTTTTTTTTTGTTTTCTAATTTTTATTTTCGTATTTGTTGTGTGCTGACTTTTGAATGACGAGTAAAGTGGAATGCTATTGTTGAAACTGTGTTTTTTTTTTGGTTAAATTATTTAGTCATTAGCAGATTTTTTATATTGGGTAAGCCTATTCTTATGGACTATTATTTCCTTACTTTGTAGGTAGATTAAAGTAAAAATATTTCCTATTACTATTTTCTAACCTATTGGGGGTTAAAGTAAAAATATTTTTTTTTGTTACCTATTCTATTGAGGTTTAAGTTACAGATATTTTCTTTAAAATTATGATATCTCCAAAAGAAATAGGTTTTCTTAATTGTAACAGGTCATACTTATATCTATTGGTGGTTAAAGTAAAAATATTTTTCCTAATATGTAAAATTATGACCTCTTAAATTGTGAGGTTTTCTTAAATGGGCCCCAGGTAATAGATGTTTGTATTTATTTTATTTTCTTAAGCTAATTCCGCATATTATTCAAGAAAAAAAAATTTTTTTCACTTAACCTTTTTTCATTCATAATAAGGTAAATCTGTAATTGCATTGACAATTGAGGGGTTGCTGACGGAAAAGTGGGGAGCTATGTATTGGTAGTAATTCTATTAATGGGTAAGTGGAAAGTAAAGTGGATGCAAACATTTTTCGTATCTTTAAATGTTCTTGTTATATTTTCGATATTTTCCCTATTTTCCAGCAATATCCTTGATCTTATATGTCATGTGATTTCTGCGGCGGCCAGCAATACAGAATCGTCGTGATATTAATAAATTTAATTTTTAACCGGGAATTGTCACTTTCACAACCTTTTGGGTTTGTGCAATTGTTTGATCTTAGAGAACTTGGGTATCTATTTTTATTATTTTAAATTTGCCTACTCGAGTATATATTCAATTATTTTTCACCAATTTTTCCCTCACGACAACTGTTTTTTTCCTTATAACTTTCAAGTCCTGGATTGCCGGCATTTCTTGTATGCCTGTTCGAATATTGTCCTAAGTCAATAACTTCCTCAACAATGTGGTTGCTTGAAATCCTTTCTAACGCGACATGTCTTTTTGCTGCAAATTTATATGGCGCTTCACATATATTTGTATAGGTTCTCTTTGTGACTTTTTCCTCATATTTTTTGTTGTTGTTATTATTGGCTAGTTTTTGGTATTAGTTTTTTTGTGCTTAGGTTTTTGCCTATTTCCACTAATCCTAGAATTTCCTATTGCTTCGTGACCATCTTTGTCAGGAGCATTCAAAGGAATCATGCAAATTTTGATTTGTTATTAAATTTTGGCGGGGTTAATGAGTCTGCCTTTACTGTTGATTGCAACATTTTAAGAGTTATTATTTGAATTATTTGTTGCTCTTCCTCAGCTTTGGGTTTGGTTTTAAATAGTAGGGTGAGAGTTTAATTAATAGGGTACTAAAAATACAATTCCTTAGATACGAGCTTGAACAGGTTTTAATTGCCTATATTTAGCTTTCATATAACTTTTGAGGATCATGGCCATTGCAATGATCAATAGCCCGATTACGCAGATTAAAACTGCTAGCCAAACATTTGGAATGTTTGGGGTATTTTTTGTTTCTACTTCATCTGGTGATTCGTATTTAACTATCCTGTTTTCTGCTTCTGAATTTCCTGAATTTTCCTTTCCTAATTCATATCCGGCTAAGGCTATCATTATGCCGTGTGCTATCTTTGTCCACCACGACATTTTGAAATATAATTATCTTCCTGCTTCTATGAGTAATGAACTAAATTTAATTTTTAATAAAATTTTTCGATTTTATTCTTTTATTCTATGCATTCCATTTTAATTGTTTATTTATTTTACATTATTAAAGTCTAAGAAACTTGTTGTTCTTAACGGTAAAATCTGTTTAATTTAAAATATTATTTTTTTTTTCAACTTACAATATATTTTAAAAACTAATTTGTATGCCATTTTTAATGATAGCGTTAATATCCTTTTTTTCAAAAAAAAAAAAAAAAAAAATGCCGTTAGATTTTAATCATTAAAAGTTTTTTAGTAAGACATTTTAAATTATGATTTTTGGCGACCTTTTTTCTTCAACTAATTGTCCTGTTTTGCTCGAGACAGCTGTTTTATAAATTAAACACAATTATTTCCTTTTTTTTTGGCAATCGTCTTCAAGGTTACAGAGCTAATAAAAACATAATAACAACAATTAACAAATATACATATCAAACATTTAACATATTTACATACTTTTCTTAACACGTTTGCTCGGTGTGACGTGGAGTATGGTACTGCCTTTTACTTAGCAGGTGTTTGTAAATATGAGCGGAATGGTCCACATCACTCTTATAGCTTATAGTTGAGTCGTATGTTTGTCGGTACGTTGATAATATGTAACATTTCAAGAGTAAATCGTTTATTATAGTGTTGTTCTTGTTGTATTATTTTGGTCTCGTCCAAGTTAGGTATGTGGCCGCATTGTTTTAAATCCGATTTGTATTGTGATAATCTTGTTTTTAATTTTGACTTGGTTGTACCGACATAAATGTTATTGCAAGTTTACCCAACATTGCCTTTACAGGGAATTTTGTGTACAACGTTGCTTTTGTCCATATTTAATATATTCGATTTGGGTTTATTGAAAATACTTTTTAATGTGTTAGAGGGCTTATGTGCTATTTTTACGTTATCTTTGTTATAACAGTCAGACTTGGCCAGACGCTCCGACAGTTGTGGTATATAAGCCAGCGACTTAAAAATAAATGGTTTCTCGGGATTTTGAATGTTTTTTTGGAAGTTTAGCTTTTTTTATTATTTGTTTAATTGTGTATTTCGGAAAATCGTTATTTCTTTTATATTGTGAATATTTCTTTCTTTATTTCATCGTGGTATACTTCGTCCGAGGTGTACAGAATTCTACGTATACAGCCCATTGCTGTATTAATAATCATAGATTTAGGATGCTTTGAATTAAAATTTATTATTCGCCCTGAAGCTGTGGGTTTTTTATACCACTTTAATTTAAGTTGATTTCCACGTCTATTTATTTCGGAGTCCAGATAAGCTAATGTCCCATCATTTTCAATTTATTATAAACTTAGGAATAATTCTTGTTTTTCTACATTTTAAAAGGAACTTTATATTTGATTTGACTTTTACCAATTTTTTTTTTTTTTGATGTTGACTGCAACTTGTTGATTGTTGATCTAGCTGTTTCGTTATAGTTCTTTATTGTAGCATATCCCATGTTTGGTGATTAATGCGCATGGCGTGCCTTCCGTCTACGTAAATTATAATTTTTGGCGACCTTTTTTCTTCAACTAATTGTCCTGTTTTGCTGGAACCCCATTAAGGCCAATCTGTTCAGCCATTGGATCGCCCTCATACGGACTTTGCAAATATATCGCGGAAATATTAAAAAACGTAACGGCAAGTTCGACATATAACGTAAAAAATACACTGGAGTTCAAGGAAAGGGTGAACAACTCTTACGTATTTGACGACGAGAAACTTATTTCCTTCGATGTCGTATCACTCTTTGCTAGCATACCTATACATCTGGCTCTTGACACAATACAAGAAAAATGGGAAATAATTAAAGAATATACCAAGATACGGAAACAGCTGTTCATGGAAATATTAAAATTTTGCATTCAAGAGAGCAGATATTTCAAGTTTAAGGATACCATATACACACAATTGAAAGGAATGCCTATGGGAGCACCAGCATCTCCAATTATAGCAGATATTATTATGGAAAAACTTTTAGATAATAGTATTGAAAAATTACGCTACAAACCAAGGTTACTTACAAAATATGTCGACGACCTCTTCGCCATAGTACGTGAGAATGAGGTACAAAATACACTGGACACACTTAACAATTTTGATAAGAGTATACAATTTAATTTAGAAATAGAAAATGATGGAACATTAGCTTATCTGGACTCCGAAATAAATAGACGTGGAAATCAACTTAAATTTAAGTGGTATAAAAAACCCACAGCTCCAGGACGAATAATAAATTTTAATTCAAAGCATCCTAAATCTATGATTATTAATACAGCAATGGGCTGTATACGTAGAATGCTGTACACCTCGAACGAAGTATACCATGTTGAAATAAAGAAAGTAATATTCACAATATTAAGAAATAACGATTTTCCGAAATACACAATTAAAAAATTAATAATAAAAGCTAAACTTCCAAAACACATTCAAAACCCCGAGAAACCATTTATTTTTAAGTCGCTGGCTTATGTACCACAACTGTCGGAGCGTCTGGCCAAGTCTGACTGTTATAACAAAGATAACGTAAAAATGGCACATAACACATTAAAAAGTATTTTCAATAAAACCAAATCGAATATATTAAATATGGACAAAAGCAACGTTGTATACAAAATTCCCTGTAAAGGCAATGTTGGGGAAACTTGCAATAACATTTATGTCGGTACAACCAAGTCAAAATTAAAAACAAAATTATCACAACACACATCGGACTTAAAATAATGGCATCAACTAAATAATCACAACACTGCCCTCATGGCCCACTGTGCAACTAGCGCCACATACCTAACTTTGACGAGACCAAAATACTAAAACAAGAACAACACTATAATAAACGATTTACTCTTGAAATGTTACATATTATCAACGTACCGACAAACATACGACTCAACTATAAGAGTGATGTGGACCATTCCGCTCATATTTTCAAACACCTGCTAAGTAAAAGGCAGTACCATACTCCACGTCACACAGAGCAAACGTGTTAAGAAAAGTATGTAAATATGTTAAATGTTTGATATGTATATTTGTTAATTGTTGTTATTATGTTTTTATTAGCTCTGTAAACTTGAAGACGATTGCCGTAGAGCAATCGAAATATATCGGTTTTTTGAAAAAATAAATAATTGTGTTTAATTTATAAAACACGGACCTCGAGCCAGCAAAACAGGACAATTAGTTGAAGAAAAAAGGTCGCCAAAAATTATAATTTACGTAGACGGAAGGCACGCCGTGGGCATTAATCACCAAACATGGGATATGCTACAATAAAGAACTATAACGAAACAGCTAGATCAACAATCAACAAGTTGCAGTCAACATCAAAAAAAATGGTAAAAGTCGAATCAAATATAAAGTTCCTTTTAAAATATAGAAAAACAAGAATTATTCCTAAGTTTATAAGTAATTCCACAAAATGTAAGAAATTATTTGTATCTGACTCGGACAGACACATGGACATAGATAAATTATTACACAGACATACGCAGTTTTACCTCATGAAAATCTTGAGCCTACTGATAAAACACAAACACAACATATTACAAAGATTAAATCAGCGAATGGATCAAACAACAATAAAACTCAGAGAACATTTGGGTGAGAACGACTTCAAAGAACTAATGGAAAGGGAAAATAATCTCGCAAACAAAACAAAAACAAAACTTAAAAAGCGCCAAGAGCTAAAATACAAGAAAATCCGAGCGAAACGTAATGAAATACTCACTAATAACAACAAGCACGATGAGTGGTTTATAAACAAAACGAAATTAGAATTTCCGAAAGAGGTGAAGGCGTTATTGGCAAAGGTACCGAAGTTCGGTTTACCTGTGGATAACAAGAGTTTCCCGCTCTTTCAGTATATAGCGGATGGTGAATAGTTAATACAAACCATAAAAAAATAAAGATCAGCAAGAAGAAGCTCGCACAAAACTTTCATTCTTAATAACAAACCACACAGCAACAAACAAGCTAAGTGCAGTTGACAGTGAAATTGCAGATACAGTGGGGCAAACGAAATTTCTTAGGGAAAACAATAATATACGAATTTTACCATCTGATAAAGGGAATAAAACGGTAGCAAAGGAAGTCGATGATTACAACAAGAAAATGGAAGATATTTTAATGGATTTAACAACATATAGGGTGCAAAGGCAAGATCCAGCATCACGACTACAGAACAAAAATAACTGCCTAGTAGAAAACTATTTACTATGGAATTAATAACAAAAACGGAGAGAAATAAACTTGCAACAACTACAGCATTGCCACCCAGAATCTATGGCCTCTCGAAGATCCATAAAGAAGGAACCCCATTAAGGCCAATCTGTTCAGCCATTTGGATCGCCCTCATACGGACTTTGCAAATATATCGCGGAAATATTAAAAACCGTAACGGCAAGTTCGACATATAACGTAAAAAATACACTGGAGTTCAAGGAAAGGGTGAACAACACTTACGTATTTGACGACGAGAAACTTATTTCCTTCGATGTCGTATCACTCTTTCCTAGCATACCTATACATCTGGCTCTTGACACAATACAAGAAAAATGGGAAATAATTAAAGAATATACCAAGATACCGAAACAGCTGTTCATGGAAATATTAAAATTTTGCATTCAAGAGAGCAGATATTTCAAGTTTAAGGATACCATATACACACAATTGAAAGGAATGCCCATGGGAGCACCAGCATCTCCAATTATAGCAGATATTATTATGGAAAAACTTTTAGATAATAGTATTGAAAAATTACGCTACAAACCAAGGTTACTTACAAAATATGTCGACGACCTCTTCGCCATAGTACGTGAGAATGAGGTACAAAATACACTGGACACACTTAACAATTTTGATAAGAGTATACAATTTACTTTAGAAATAAAAAATGATGGAACATTAGCTTATCTGGACTCCGAAATAAATAGACGTGGAAATCAACTTAAATTAAAGTGGTATAAAAAACCCACAGCTTCTGGACGAATAATAAATTTTAATTCAAAGCATCCTAAATCTAGGATTATTAATACAGCAATGGGCTGTATTCGTAGAATGCTGTACACCTCGGACGAAGTATACCACAATGAAATAAAGAAAGAAATATTCGCAATATTAAGAAATAACGATTTTCCGAAATACACAATTAAAAAATTAATAAAAAAAGCTAAACTTCAAAAAACATTCAAAACCCCGAGAAACCATTTATTTTTAAGTCGCTGGCTTATGTATCACAACTGTCGGAGCGTCTGGCCAAGTCTGACTGTTATAACAAAGATAACGTAAAAGTAGCACATAAGCCCTCTAACACATTAAAAAGTATTTTCAATAAAACCAAATCGAATATATTAAATATGGACAAAAGCAACGTTGTATACAAAATTTCCTGTAAAGGCAATGTTGGAGAAACTTGCAATAACATTTATGTCGGTACAACCAATTCAAAATTAAAAACAAGATTGTCACAACACAAATCGGACTTAAAATAATGCCATCAACTAAATAATCACAACACTGCCCTCATGGTCCACTGTGCAACTAGCGGCCACATACCTAACTTTGACGAGACCAAAATACTACAACAAGGACAACACTATAATAAACGATTTACTCTTGAAATGTTACATATTATCAACGTAGCGACAAACATACGACTCAGCTATAAGAGTGATGTGGACCATTCCGCTCATATTTACAAACACCTGCTAAGTAAAAGGCAGTACCATACTCCACACAGAGCAAACGTGTTAAGAAAAGTATGTAAATATGTTAAATATTTGATATGTATATTTGTTAATTGTTGTTATTATGTTTTTATTAGCTCTGTAAACTTGAAGACGATTGCCGTAGAGCAATCGAAATATATCGGTTTTTTGAAAAAAGAAATAATTGTGTTTAATTTATAAAACACGGACCTCGAGCCAGTAAAACAGGACAATTAGTTGAAGAAAAAAGGTCGCCAAAAATTATAATTTACGTAGACGGAAGGCACGCCGTGGGCATTAATCACCAAACATGGGATATGCTACAATAAAGAACTATAACGAAACAGCTAGACCAACAATCAACAAGTTGCAGTAAACATCAAAAAAATGGTAAAAGTCGAATCAAATATAAAGTTCCTTTTAAAATGTAGAAAAACAAGAATTATTCCTAAGTTTATAAGTAATTCCACAAAACGTAAGAAATTATTTGTATCTGACTCGGACAGACACATGGACATAGATAAATTATTACACAGACATACGCAGTTTTACCTCATGAAAATCTTGAGCCTACTGATAAAACACAAACACAACATATTACAAAGATTAAATCAGCGAATGGATCAAACAACAATAAAACTCAGAGAACATTTGGGTGAGAACGACTTCAAAGAACTAATGGAAAGGGAAAATAATCTCGCAAACAAAACAAAAACAAAACTTAAAAAGCGCCAAGAGCTAAAATACAAGAAAATCCGAGCGAAACGTAATGAAATACTCACTAATAACAACAAGCACGATGAGTGGTTTAAAAACAAAACGAAATTAGAATTTCCGAAAGAGGTGAAGGCGTTATTGGCAAAGGTACCGAAGTTCGGTTTACCTGTGGATAACAAGAGTTTCCCGCTCTTTCAGTATATAGCGGATGGTGAAGAGTTAATACAAACCATAAAAAAATAAAGATCAGCAAGAAGAAGCTCGCACAAAACTTTCATTCTTAATAACAAACCACACAACAACAAACAAGCTAAGTGCAGTTGACAGTGAAATTGCAGATACAGTGGGGCAAACGAAATTTCTTAGGGAAAACAATAATATACGAATTTTACCGTCTTATAAAGGGAATAAAATGGTAGCAATGGAAGTCGATGATTACAACAAGAAAATGGAAGATATTTTAATGGATTTAACAACATATAGGGTGCAAAGGCAAGATCCAACATCACGACTACTGAACAAAAATAACTGCCTAGTAGAAAACTATTTACAATGGAATTAATAACAAAAACGGAGAGAAATAAACTTACAACAACTACAGCATTGCCACCCAGAATCTATGGCCTCTCGAAGATCCATAAAGAAGGAACCCCATTAAGGCCAATCTGTTCAGCCATTTGGATCGCACTCATACGGACTTTGCAAATATATCGCGGAAATATTAAAAGCCGTAACGGCAAGTTCGACATATAACGTAAAAAAAACACTGGAGTTCAAGGAAAGGGTGAACAACACTTACGTATTTGACGACGAGAAACTTATTTCCTTCGATGTCGTATGACTCTTTCCTAGCATACCTATACATCTGGCTCTTGACACAATACAAGAAAAATGGGAAATAATTAAAGAATATACCAAGATACCGAAACAGCTGTTCATGGAAATATTAAAATTTTGCATTCAAGAGAGCAGATATTTCAAGTTTAAGGATACCATATACACACAATTGAAAGGAATGCCTATGGGAGCACCAGCATCTCCAATTATAGCAGATATTATTATGGAAAAACTTTTAGATAATAGTATTGAAAAATTACGCTACAAACCAAGGTTACTTACACAATATGTCGACGACCTCTTCGCCATAATACGTGAGAATGAGGTACAAAATACACTGGACACACTTAGCAATTTTGATAAGAGTATACAATTTACTTTAGAAATAAAAAATGATGGAACATTAGCTTATCTGGACTCCGAAATAAATAGACGTGGAAATCAACTTAAATCAAAGTGGTATAAAAAACCCGCAGCTTCTGTACGAATAATAAATTTTAATTCAAAGCATCCTAAATCTATGATTATTAATACAGCAATGGGCTGTATTCGTAGAATGCTGTACACCTCGGACGAAGTATACCACAATGAAATAAAGAAAGAAATATTCGCAATATTAAGAAATAACGATTTTCCGAAATACACAATTACAAAATTAATAAAAAAAGCTAAACTTCCAAAAAACATTCAAAACCCCGAGAAACCATTTATTTTTAAGTCGCTGGCTTATGTATCACAACTGTCGGAGAGTCTGGCCAAGTCTGACTGTTATAACAAAGATAACGTAAAAGTAGCACATAAGCCCTCTAACACATTAAAAAGTATTTTCAATAAAACCAAATCGAATATATTAAATATGGACAAAAGCAACGTTGTATACAAAATTTCCTGTAAAGGCAATGTTGGAGAAACTTGCAATAACATTTATGTCGGTACAACCAATTCAAAATTAAAAACAAGATTGTCACAACACAAATCGGACTTAAAATAATGCCATCAACTAAATAATCACAACACTGCCCTCATGGTACACTGTGCAACTAGCGGCCACATACCTAACTTTGACGAGACCAAAATACTACAACAAGGACAACACTATAATAAACGATTTACTCTTGAAATGTTACATATTATCAACGTAGCGACAAACATACGACTCAGCTATAAGAGTGATGTGGACCATTCCGCTCATATTTACAAACACCTGCTAAGTAAAAGGCAGTACCATACTCCACACAGAGCAAACGTGTTAAGAAAAGTATGTAAATATGTTAAATGTTTGATATGTATATTTGTTAATTGTTGTTATTATGTTTTTATTAGCTCTGTAATCTTGAAGACGATTTCCGTAGAGCAATCGAAATATATCGGCTTTTTGAAAAAAGAAATAATTGTGTTTAATTTATAAAACACGGACCTCGAGCCAGCAAAACAGGACAATTAGTTAAGACATTTTAATTTTCTTCATATTTACTTTTTTTTTGAAATTTTTTTGAAATTTTAGTAAAGCAGAATTGACTTAAAATTTCAAAGTTCCTTTTAATTAAACTAGTCCTACCTTGAAGAAAGAGAAGAAGAGAAAAGAATTCCCTAAACAAAAACAAAGTTTGTGCTCATAGTTCAGCGTCCCAAGGGCCGTTCAATTGATTCTAGTTATACGTACTTATTACTCTTACAGCTGAATTCAGTAAGCCATCTCTAGTCACTATTAGATACTATTTGGGGTGAAAATCACTTTTGAGACAATTTGCCATTCTGTAAGCTGTCTCGCGTCTCCAGCCTCACAAAAGCAATCACTAATTTGTGAGCTGGGCCGGGGCAGATCACAAACGTGAAAATTTCAGAAAAAGTATGAAAATTGTTTGCCAAAAACGCTTTAAATATATTGTTTTATTCCTCAAATTAAAATAAGCAGCTTGGCGGTTATAACGGATAACCTGCCATCTGTACTATCTAACGTAAAGAAGCATACCACGAAGATGAACTTGGAATATGTTCACGACATCGCGATGAAGAACGTAAAGTATCTAGGGTATGTTATGAAAATATCAATTTTTCCCTCATTACTGAAGCCATCTCAATCCTCACAAAACTATTCACTGTCGGCCTGCTATGTAGATGCTACACCAAAAGACTAGATCTTCCCCCGGTACAAATTCCTACACATTGGACAGGAAACGTCAGTGTTAACAAAAACGTTAAAGGAAAATTCGCACCCGAACTATATTGCCTAGATAATAGCCTACCATTTACAGAGATCAGGACCAACATAACATCACAAAGCCGAAATCACTCACTGCAAAATTTTACCCCTTCACGATTTTCGACTTTTGACCTACGAGATGCAGACCTTTAAAGGGGGAGGAGTTATCTAACCTGCATCTCAATACTGTCCAAAGGTGCACCCTTTACTCACGTTGCCAGGCATGTGACCGTATTGTTCCACTTACTAACTTCGCTGACGCAACACACGCGCAACCAACGATCATGTCAGGTATCGAAATTATTGAAATCATGGAAATTACAGCAAGCAATTCCTGTCTACACGCGCAAGCCGTCGACTTGCGAAATGTGGAAACTGCAACCGCAGCATAAATACTTAGAAGTAATAGGTTAACTAGTAAGTTAATTCAGATGTTTAGTTCAGTTAATTTTGGGGCGTGGAAGTGGCACGTAATAAATTGTTATTAGTGAAATTGAAGTTGTTCGTGTTTTTACTTTTAGATAAATTAGTATCGGTGAACAGTGGGTTCGCCGCACCTTAAATTTTTTATATCTCTCAGGACACGAGAGGTTAACTTATATACCTTATTAAGATTAACAAAATCGGTTGGCGACCACGCCCACTTAAAAAAATTATTTTCGAAATTTCGAAAAATGGAAAATATACGATAATTCATTAGCTGTTGTTGTTGATTAGGTTATGAAGCTAGATATGGGGTTGTCTTTATGACAAATAGAATTCTGTTAAAATTTTGGAGAACGGGTGCCACTTTTTTTTTTGTTTAAATTGATTAAAGTTGTAGTGATTGTCAAAAGCTTAAGGTACATAACTACATTACCATAATGATATGCTAGCGCAAAGAACAAATATTTTCAAAATATTGCTAATAGCTTCTGGCACGATTCTTTTAGTTAAGCTCTTCACAAAACTTTTCATACCAAAGTAGAAGGTCTTTTTCGTGAGTTCGAAGCGGCATTCAATTTTGTATGTGCATAAAAACAGTAACTGTTTTATAACTTCTTACCGTAGATGATATTTGAATGTTTATAAATAGATTGTATTTGAGCTTTCATATAGCTTAGTGTCCGTGTTATTTCTCTCTAAACGTATCCCTTATATAATTATGAATCGGTTTGAAAATTAGTTATGTTATATGCCGTAAGTGTGACTTAAAACTAGTATATGGCTGGATTGAGGACTAAAGAAGGTCTTTAGTGGAAACCTTCACGCAGTTCATATATCACAGGTTCCATTGTAAACAGAAGTAATCCAAAATTTTATTTTTTTAGAAAAACGCATCGCAATAAAACATCCTATTTGTTCATATAGTTTCATTATAAAAATGGGATTGAAATATATGACGGTCAATGTTGTCCTTTTAAGTATTCTATGTATGTGATCGTAGTCTCAAGAGTCGGCTATTTTAGGGCATCATAAAATCTCGATATATGAAAATTTAGTTTTAACGTGCGATATAGATCTACATGGAGATTGTTGAATTGTGACGATATAATTGCGAAACCCTACGATTTATTTCTTTATTTTTGCCTTCGTAATCTTATTTTGTTTTGTTTTTTCACCTAATAAATAAGTAACGAATTAGCAGTTATCTGTTATTTTATATAAACTGCCGCACTATGCATCGACTGCTGAGTGGAATATTATCCTATTCTCTATCTGAGCTCAAATACAATACATTTCGGCATCAGCTTGGGCGTTAATGACAAAAATTCTGAGATAGAGCGTTCTTCAACCTAATTCTTAGTTATGGAGTTTTTGAAACAGATTCTGAAAATTACTATTTTATTCAAACGTTTGTGGAGAAAGAGCGTTTTCGAAACGGCAGCCGATATATGGTGATATTTCCACTAGAAACCCAACAAATCTCGAACAAAAAGAAATCAGGACAGCGTAAACGGAGAAGAACCGAGTTATTAGAAGAAGTTGAAAACCATAAGCTTTTAATAGATATTTTTAGGGCGCAAGTAGAAATTGTGAAGAGAGTGGCTGAAGCCGAAGACCGGCAAGATATTGCAGCTGAAAAATTATGTAGGTTCATTGAAGAAAGGAAGAATACTCCTTTGCCATTTTGAAAATTGTTTAGTTATATATGATCAGCGCTACATTCCTCAAGAATTAGAAAAACCAAAGGAATTAATTACATATCAGCATCTCAAAGAAAATTACCAAAAGTAATTTCTTTGTAATTGAAAAAAAAAACTTTAGAAACATTTTGTTTCTTCACCAGTACTATCGAAAAGAATTGGAATATAATTCAAATATTTTTAAATTACATTACAGTGAATGGAAAAGTACTTTCGAATTTCCAAATGTATTCTTTAAGGGATTGTTAAAGTGAACCTTATTACCCGGAAAAAATCATCAGGCCTATGGGAAGGATTTTCCTCTTGTGCAATTTCATTAACTAGATTCTGGAGCAGACAACTATCTTACCACACCTGTCCTGATATGTGGCGAGGAGAAATGGATGTTTCCAATATTCGAAGAAGGAAATTTTTTGTTAGCCCAAGGTGTTCTAGTGATTAAATGAACGTGAAAGATGCCCATTACTAATTTTAACTAATACACTTCTGCAATTCCTTTAAGGAATGAGAAATTCTGCATAACCTTTGGCATTCCTTGTAATATAACTGAAAAATTTTAAATTTTTTCGGAAGTATTGGGGCCGAAACTAATTTGCACAAAGTAAGTCGTTTCTTTTTCAATTAAAACCAAAAAATTAATTGTAATCGAGCTTAAAAAAACTAAATAAATTTAAATATTTCATTTAAAAAATTGAAATGTAATCAATTCCTTTGCTGTGGTTTTATTTGAAGTTTGATTTTTCATATTTTATATTTTTTCAAATTGAAAAATCCTTAAAGTAGGACGATATGCACAATTTAAATTTTTGTAAATTTTCTCAGACACAAAAAAAATTGCATTTACCAATTAAACACATACATTTTCACATGTCCAACAAAACACTAACAAATCTGATTATTGTATTTTGAGAAAATTACTATTTTACCCACGTTAGGCAATAAAAATCTTTACTTGACACTTGCTGTCAATGAAAATCATGTGGTTTTTGAAAGAAATATACAAAATGAGTGCACAATTATTTTCTTGATTAATTTTCAAGTGCTTTGAAAAAATTTAAGAAAAATATAAATTGATAGGAAAATATTTTAAGGTGGGGCAGTTTTTAAATATATGTGCAAATTATGCTTGCCTTTGAGGAAGCAAATATATCAGTGATATCATCAAAATTTATCACTTCAAAGTTTTCTTTTTCCACACTTAATAATGTTTGGTCACTTAGACGACCTTGCCCCATCGTTGATCGTAAATATGTCAAAATCAGTTTTAATTTGCTGAATGAACGTTCGTACTGAGATAGTCATGAGTATTTGAAGTGCCACTCGCAAGTTTGGAAAAACATCTCCATACGAGATTAAAAAGGTAAGTAATTCTAACGGAGTTTTAGGTTCAATTTCTTTTCTACTGCGAAGTAATATTTTGCAGTCACACATTTCGATAAAAAGTTCTGTTCTATCGAGATCTGTATTATAAAATTCACCCAAGTTCATACAATTTCTTTCCAAGTCGTTCTTATTTTTGTTTAACGAATTTCCAATGTCTAAGAGAAATCCAAATTTAAAATTATGGTCAATTAGTCGTGTAACTCTTGTACGTATTTCTTGTTGGAGACGATCGAGAACACTTTTCGTAAGGCAAGAAATTTCACATTCTGCGGAAAGACCAACATCTCTAGTCGATTCTCCGGGCATTTTGCGGCTCCTTCTTACACGTTTTACTATATAAATATCCCATTTTTCACAAAGAGACTTTGCTTTTTCTATTGCTTCTTCACAGAGATTGTCTCGAATTACGCTGGTATTTTGGCACTCCATCTTGTTTCAGATTTACGTTTGACAGTTTTTGTTAAAGCATTTTTCAATAATCCACATCATAACGTTGAACGTGAGATAAAAAGTTATATGCTTTTAATTATAGCCCAACGCGCCGGATATATGCATGCATATTTTAAGTATAACATTTTTTTCCAGAAATCAGTTATATTAAAAACACAAATTATCCAGGAAGTTCTGCTTTGCGGACCAATGGGATCCCCCCTGTGAGTAGCGCCCGGGCAAGATGCCCCCGATTTCCCCTCAATACGCCACTGGATAGAAAGTTTCTTGCCTGAAAGGTATCAGTTTATCAGTAATGGATAAAATATATCGGAGCCAAAGAAAGTGGTGACTGGCGTTCCGCAAGGGTCCATATTTGGTCCATTGCTTTTCAGTCTTTTCCCGAATGATGTGTTTTATATCTGCGAGTTTGTAAGTATGCATGCATACGCTGAATTTATTAAGCCGATGATTTTAGCAATATGAATGATCTCTGCCAAAAAATAAATAAAGATTTATCTGCTATTTTGTGTTGGGCGAATAACAACAGACTTTGTCTAAACGCAGCTAAATCATATGTTTTTCCCATTGCCAGAAAAAATATCGCTAATCTTACAATACCTGACCTAAGTATTGGGACTGCTACAGTAAAGACCGTTAGTAAAGTTTAAAACCTTGGTGTTATAATGAATACTAGCCTTACTGAGACCGATCATATCAACTCTGTGGTAAGAAAGGTGTATGGCACTCTGCGCAGTTTGCGACAGTCCGCGCCTTTTATGCCATTACATATCAAAAGAAAGCTTGCCATCCAACTCATTACACCCTTATTACATACTCGGAGCTGATCTTCAATAAGCTCGACTCAAGATATACTCATAAAATGGAGGGTGCCTTTAACTACGTCACTCGCTATGGCTATGGCTTACATAAGTTTGAACATATATCCGCTTGGAGATGTAGACTTCTGGGCCGTAACCTGTCTGATTATCAGAAGGCAAGGAGTTGCATTTTTCTGTTTCGCCTGATCCTAACAAAAACACCGGCACACTTGTATAATAAAATCGTATTTAATAGGTCTCTCCGCTCATGCACTCTATCCGTACCTACTTTCAATTATGCACCTTCTACTAGGCTGTTTTTTGTCAACACCACGCGTCTCTGGAATTCAATCCCTGCTTCTATGAGGAACTCTCTAGACCAAAACAACTATAGACGTATTATTGACAGCTACTTTTATAATATTGAGACTTAAGTTGGCTATCTAAAATAATTTCAACCTACTTCTCTATACTGCTTCTATACTACTTTCTTATACTCGTTTTGTAAATATTTTGGTTTGTTCATTTATGTAACTTAGATTAATGTTTAGGCATATTTTGTTTCATATACATATTTATAATTGAATTGCAATGTTATTGTTGTACTCTTAAAAGATTTTATTATCTTATTGTAGTAATGTGATTAAATAAACACAATAGAATACAATACAATTGTACATAACACCCAGAGCCGTAATAAAATCATCAAATCTCTTGCCGGCAGAACTTGGGGTATAGACAAAACGCGCATTACCACTTCCAGAGTAGTTGGCTGGCCGGTTGACGCTTTTATACTATGCCTAAGAACTTAAACCGCCGAGGAGTACCTCTGAGGATGCGAAGCGGCAGTGGCACTAATTTCGTGGGAGCTAGTAAAGAGGATTTGGTGTTGATACAGAGAGGGTTCATCGAAGAAGGTATACGGCAGTATATGGAATGGATATTCAATTCACCTGGTGGTCCATCGGCAGGAGCTTCATGGGAGCGTATGGCGCGCTGCATAAAGAAAGCTCTTTCCTTTGCACTAAAGACGAAGGTGCTACAAGTAGATACATTGCAGAGTTTATTAATAGAAACACAGAAGCTGGTTTATTCCCGACCTTTGACTTTTCTGCCCTTAGAAAACGAAAGTGCGTAGCCCTTGACTCCAAGCCATTTTATTTTGGGTGCGCAAACGATGTTCAGACGCCGAGTGTGGATGAACGTATATGCCTACATAAACAACGGCACAACTTGCAGCAGATTTAACAGGTGGGTGTTCGATTATCTGCAGACGCTTACGAGACTTATTATACCTACAAAACTAATATGACTCTGCAAACTGATGATAAATAACACCACCAGCGCAAGAAATATAAGGCAGCGCCAATCTGAACTTCAAAACAAGGTTTTGGAAAGGGCACGACTATGAATGGACGTTAATGTATTTATATAGTTTGTACATATCAATATGCACATATGTAAAAATAACTAGAATGGTAGGACATAATTTTAATTGTAAAAATTATTTTATATAAGCATTATTTATTAATTAAATATTATATAAACAAAAAGGACGCGTTTCATTGGTGCAAAAACCAAATTGACTGAAGGTAACCGGTACGGATAACTGGCGAACCAGATACCCGTGCTACTGTTGCATATGTTCTGTTACCGATAACGAAAACATACCTAAGCAGGTAACTTCAAAATGTAAATAATATCGAGCCAAAGAGGATAAATACAATAGGAGCCGTCATTCGTTATTTTGTGGCGAGCATTTCGCTGGAAATTGAAAAAATTGATGCGAATGTTTTCTGATAGGGGCATTTTTAATTGTCTCGCCTTTATCCATGCCGTGTAGGCACCTTGTGCAACTGTGATTTTTGGAAAGAGAATTAACAAAATTAATTAAATACAGTCGGAAAAATAAACACAAATACCCCCCGAAAATGTATAGAAGACATTTATAAACATCTCGCCCAAAAAAAAGTAGCGACTACCTCTCAGTATACATCGAGTAAATGCCTAAAAAATAACGAGTGACGGCTCTTATTGTATTTATCCTCTTTGATCGAGCTAGAAGGAATGTCAAAAACACATTAGTTGAGAGCAAGAACGCGAGTCACACGCACACTATTTTGAGAGACCGCGTGCCTTACTTTTCGCCCGATATCAATGTAAAAGTTATTAAGACAGGGGTCCCCAAAATTCAAACTGTGGCTTTGTGAGTAAAGCTAAAATCATCTTATTGGCAGTGGTTTAGTTGTTGATGAAAAATCAATGAGGCAGGACCTATGCCCGCATGTTTGTTAACACACAAAAAGTAATTCGTAAGTGTGCCATATAAGTACTAATTTATTGATTGAGCCTAAGGAAAAATTTAAACAAAATAAATTGTTAACATGAAACATGTTTGCAAAATATCTTTTCGCAAATTCGATTATATAACGAGTACCTGCACCACAAATCACACACAGAAGATTGCACATTCACGAGTTGAAAATTGCTTCGTTCTGCGCGTTTACGTCACAGTTGACTTGAGCGAACAGCTGATATGCTGTTTTTTATTACAAAATACAAGAGCATGTTTTTGTGTAAATTTATTATATTTTAATTAATAATTGTTTAACTGAAATGTTTTTAACCGGAAATGTATCGGAGAAATGTATCGTTCTTATCAGTCAACTATAATTTTATCATATCTAAAAAAATATCGCCGAAACTTCGCTCACAATTGACAACATTATATGCATATGTGATAGATCCTGGTTTTGCCAAGCAAAATAATTTTAATTATCGTACTGGTATGGAATCATTAATGGTTTTGCCGATTTCTAAAGCATCAGTAAATCAGCGTGCAGGACGTACTGGACGTACTGCGTCAGGCAAATGTTTTCGCCTCTATACTGCTTGGGCTTACAAACATGAATCAGAAGATAGTACTGTACCAGAGATACGGCGAATTAATCTCGGGAATGCTGTGCTTATGCTTAAAGCACTTGGTGTAAATGATTTAATTGACGTTGGCTTTTTAGATCGACCGCCACATGAAACGCTTATCTTAGCTTTAGAACAATTATACGCTTTGGTTGCTCTCAACCATCATGGTGAAATAACGGACACGATTTGGCAAATGCGAGTGAACTCATGGTGGTTATCTGGGTCAATTAGATATAAACGTTTCTTTGCAATTATATTTGTAACGTTAAGCGTGTTTGAAGTGAGGTGAATTCCACGCAATACTACACCATCGGCATTTTAAGTGAGCGTATATAATTGTATGCTTAATTATAGACGATCACTCTAATGTCACTGTTATAAGTGTGCCGTGTTGTTTCATTTTACGTTGACTGACCCAGTCAACATGCTTGGTGTTACCAAATAAATTTTTTTCTTGAATTCAGTTGTAATTTATGTCATATTTGTTTTTATACTAAAAGTAGTGAATTTTTTGCTTATGTGCTTTCTTTTTGTTTTTATTCGCTTGCATTTGCTTTACATACAGTGCCCATTATGCTGATTCTCGCTTTTTCATAATAAGCTGACTTTTGCTATCTCTTTTTTTTGTATATTTACTATGATGAGTAATGTTTTGCACCCTTAAGAGCGTCGACTCACTTAAAAATCGGCTTGCGTTTACAAATTAACGTTTGTGAATTAATGATAACTGGATACCAATATGAATTGTTTTTTTTTTTTTCTAATTTTTATTTTCGTATTTGTTGTGTGCTGACTTTTGAATGACGAGTAAAGTGGAATGCTATTGTTGAAACTGTGTTTTTTTTTTTTGGTTAAATTATTTAGTCATTAGCAAATTTTTTATATTGGGTAAGCCTATTCTTATGGACTATTATTTCCTTACTTTGTAGGTAGATTAAAGTAAAAATATTTCCTATTACTATTTTCTAACCTATTGGGGGTTAAAGTAAAAATATTTTTTTTTGTTACCTATTCTATTGAGGTTTAAGTTAAAGATATTTTCTTTAAAATTATGATATCTCCAAAAGAAATAGGTTTTCTTAATTGTAACAGGTCATACTTATATCTATTGGTGGTTAAAGTAAAAATATTTTTCCTAATATGTAAAATTATGACCTCTTAAATTGTGAGGTTTTCTTAAATGGGCCCCAGGTAATAGATGTTTGTATTTATTTTATTTTCTTAAGCTAATTCCGCATATTATTCAAGAAAAAAAAAATTTTTTCACTTAACCTTTTTTCATTCATAATAAGGTAAATCTGTAATTGCATTGACAATTGAGGGGTTGCTGACGGAAAAGTGGGGAGCTATGTATTGGTAGTAATTCTATTAATGGGTAAGTGGAAAGTAAAGTGGATGCAAACATTTTTCGTATCTTTAAATGTTCTTGTTATATTTTCGATATTTTCCCTATTTTCCAGCAATATCCTTGATCTTATATGTCATGTGATTTCTGCGGCGGCCAGCAATACAGAATCGTCGTGATATTAATAAATTTAATTTTTAACCGGGAATTGTCACTTTCACAACCTTTTGGGTTTGTGCAATTGTTTGATCTTAGAGAACTTGGGTATTTATTTTTATTATTTTAAATTTGCCTACTCGAGTATATATTCAATTATTTTTCACCAATTTTTCCCTCAGGACAACTGTTTTTTTCCTTATAACTTTCAAGTCCTGGATTGCCGGCATTTCTTGTATGCCTGTTCGAATATTGTCCTAAGTCAATAACTTCCTCAACAATGTGGTTGCTTGAAATCCTTTCTAACGCGACATGTCTTTTTGCTGCAAATTTATATGGCGCTTCACATATATTTGTATAGGTTCTCTTTGTGACTTTTTCCTCATATTTTTTGTTGTTGTTATTATTGGCTAGTTTTTGGTATTAGTTTTTTTGTGCTTAGGTTTTTGCCTATTTCCACTAATCCTAGAATTTCCTATTGCTTCGTGACCATCTTTGTCAGGAGCATTCAAAGGAATCATGCAAATTTTGATTTGTTATTAAATTTTGGCGGGGTTAATGAGTCTGCCTTTACTGTTGATTGCAACATTTTAAGAGTTATTATTTGAATTATTTGTTGCTCTTCCTCAGCTTTGGGTTTGGTTTTAAATAGTAGGGTGAGAGTTTAATTAATAGGGTACTAAAAATACAATTCCTTAGATACGAGCTTGAACAGGTTTTAATTGCCTATATTTAGCTTTCATATAACTTTTGAGGATCATGGCCATTGCAATGATCAATAGCCCGATTACGCAGATTAAAACTGCTAGCCAAACATTTGGAATGTTTGGGGTATTTTTTGTTTCTACTTCATCTGGTGATTCGTATTTAACTATCCTGTTTTCTGCTTCTGAATTTCCTGAATTTTCCTTTCCTAATTCATATCCGGCTAAGGCTATCATTATGCCGTGTGCTATCTTTGTCCACCACGACATTTTGAAATATAATTATCTTCCTGCTTCTATGAGTAATGAACTAAATTTAATTTTTAATAAAATTTTTCGATTTTATTCTTTTATTCTATGCATTCCATTTTAATTGTTTATTTATTTTACATTATTAAAGTCTAAGAAACTTGTTGTTCTTAACGGAAAAATCTGTTTAATTTAAAATATTATTTTTTTTTTTCAACTTACAATATATTTTAAAAACTAATTTGTATGCCATTTTTAATGATAGCGTTAATAATACAGGTGTGCCCCAAGGTAGTATCCTTGGCCCACTTTTCTTTATTCTCTTTATCAATGATGTAAGTGCTTGTTTCAAGCAATGCAATTATCTCCTTTACGCTGATGATTTGAAAATTTTTTTCAGAATCAAGAACGAGTCTGATACTCTCATACTACAATCTGAGTTAAATAATTTTAATGAGTGGTGCTGTAAAAATAAGCTTGCGCTGAATGCCAACAAATGTTATTACATAACTTATTCCAAATTATGTAATAAATTGATTTCGTCTTACTATGTCTCTAATAAGCCGTTACTTAGGGTGAATAAAATTCGGGATTTAGGTGTTGTATTTGATTCGTCTTTTACATTCACCGAGCACTTAAATTTTATTATCCCCAAAGCATATTCCTTACTGGCCTTTATTAAAAGAAATGGATCCGAGTTTAAGGACCCATATACTAAAAAACTATTATATAATGCCTTTGTGCGGTCAAGGCTTGAGTATGGTTCCATAATATGGAGTCCTTATTATGAGGTACACAATAAGAGAGTCGAACGTGTGCAAAAAATATTCATGAAGTACTGTTTATACGATATAAACTTCGATCTGCCTCTTCCTCCATATATCTCTAGGTGTAAGCTAATTAATCTTCACACATTAGAAAGTAGAAGATTAATTACATCTATAATGTTTATTTATGATATTTCCAATAGCAATATTGATTGCCCGATACTGTTAGAGTCTTTGAACTTTTATGTTCCATCACGGACTTTGCGCCAATATAATATGTTTTTAATTGACCAGTTTAGATCTAATTACGCACTTAATGGCCCGATCACTCGCGCTCTAATTGCTATTAACTCAATCAATAATAATTATTGTATTGATTTTGCGATATCTCGTCGAAGTTTTAAAAATATGTTATTTTCCATTTTAAATTAAGTTTACTGTAAATAAACCTTATGTTTAATAATGTTTAATATAGTCTGTAAGATTTTTGTAAATCATAGACTGAATAAAGAAATATGAAATATGAAATATGAAATATCATTTTTTTCAAAAAAAAAAAAAAAAATGCCGTTAGATTTTAATCATTAAAAGTTTTTTAGTAAGACATTTTAAATTATGATTTTTGGCGACCTTTTTTCTTCAACTAATTGTCCTGTTTTGCTGGAGACAGCTGTTTTATAAATTAAACACAATTATTTCCTTTTTTTTTTTTTATACGGCAATCGTCTTCAAGGTTACAGAGCTAATAAAAACATAATAACAACAATTAACAAATATACATATCAAACATTTAACATATTTACATACTTTTCTTAACACGTTTGCTCTGTGTTACGTGGAGTATGGTACTGCCTTTTACTTAGCAGGTGTTTGTAAATATGAGCGGAATGGTCCACATCACTCTTATAGCTTATAGTTGAGTCGTATGTTTGTCGGTACGTTGATAATATGTAACATTTCAAGAGTAAATCGTTTATTATAGTGTTGTTCTTGTTGTATTATTTTGGTCTCGTCCAAGTTAGGTATGTGGCCGCATTGTTTTAAATCCGATTTGTATTGTGATAATCTTGTTTTTAATTTTGACTTGGTTGTACCGACATAAATGTTATTGCAAGTTTACCCAACATTGCCTTTACAGGGAATTTTGTGTACAACGTTGCTTTTGTCCATATTTAATATATTCGATTTGGGTTTATTGAAAATACTTTTTAATGTGTTAGAGGGCTTATGTGCTATTTTTACGTTATCTTTGTTATAACAGTCAGACTTGGCCAGACGTTCCGACAGTTGTGGTATATAAGCCAGCGACTTAAAAAAAAATGGTTTCTCGGGATTTTGAATGTTTTTTTGGAAGTTTAGCTTTTTTTATTATTTGTTTAATTGTGTATTTCGGAAAATCGTTATTTCTTTTATATTGTGAATATTTCTTTCTTTATTTCATCGTGGTATACTTCGTCCGAGGTGTACAGAATTCTACGTATACAGCCCATTGCTGTATTAATAATCATAGATTTAGGATGCTTTGAATTAAAATTTATTATTCGCCCTGAAGCTGTGGGTTTTTTATACCACTTTAATTTAAGTTGATTTCCACGTCTATTTATTTCGGAGTCCAGATAAGCTAATGTCCCATCATTTTCAATTTATTATAAACTTAGGAATAATTCTTGTTTTTCTACATTTTAAAAGGAACTTTATATTTGATTTGACTTTTACCAATTTTTTTTTTGATGTTGACTGCAACTTGTTGATTGTTGATCTAGCTGTTTCGTTATAGTTCTTTATTGTAGCATATCCCATGTTTGGTGATTAATACGCATGGCGTGCCTTCCGTCTACGTAAATTATAATTTTTGGCGACCTTTTTTCTTCAACTAATTGTCCTGTTTTGCTGGAACCCCATTAAGGCCAATCTGTTCAGCCATTGGATCGCCCTCATACGGACTTTGCAAATATATCGCGGAAATATTAAAAAACGTAACGGCAAGTTCGACATATAACGTAAAAAATACACTGGAGTTCAAGGAAAGGGTGAACAACACTTACGTATTTGACGACGAGAAACTTATTTCCTTCGATGTCGTATCACTCTTTGCTAGCATACCTATACATCTGGCTCTTGACACAATACAAGAAAAATGGGAAATAATTAAAGAATATACCAAGATACGGAAACAGCTGTTCATGGAAATATTAAAATTTTGCATTCAAGAGAGCAGATATTTCAAGTTTAAGGATACCATATACACACAATTGAAAGGAATGCCTATGGGAGCACCAGCATCTCCAATTATAGCAGATATTATTATGGAAAAACTTTTAGATAATAGTATTGAAAAATTACGCTACAAACCAAGGTTACTTACAAAATATGTCGACGACCTCTTCGCCATAGTACGTGAGAATGAGGTACAAAATACACTGGACACACTTAACAATTTTGATAAGAGTATACAATTTAATTTAGAAATAGAAAATGATGGAACATTAGCTTATCTGGACTCCGAAATAAATAGACGTGGAAATCAACTTAAATTTAAGTGGTATAAAAAACCCACAGCTCCAGGACGAATAATAAATTTTAATTCAAAGCATCCTAAATCTATGATTATTAATACAGCAATGGGCTGTATACGTAGAATGCTGTACACCTCGAACGAAGTATACCATGTTGAAATAAAGAAAGTAATATTCACAATATTAAGAAATAACGATTTTCCGAAATACACAATTAAAAAATTAATAATAAAAGCTAAACTTCCAAAACACATTCAAAACCCCGAGAAACCATTTATTTTTAAGTCGCTGGCTTATGTACCACAACTGTCGGAGCGTCTGGCCAAGTCTGACTGTTATAACAAAGATAACGTAAAAATGGCACATAACACATTAAAAAGTATTTTCAATAAAACCAAATCGAATATATTAAATATGGACAAAAGCAACGTTGTATACAAAATTCCCTGTAAAGGCAATGTTGGGGAAACTTGCAATAACATTTATGTCGGTACAACCAAGTCAAAATTAAAAACAAAATTATCACAACACACATCGGACTTAAAATAATGCCATCAACTAAATAATCACAACACTGCCCTCATGGCCCACTGTGCAACTAGCGCCACATACCTAACTTTGACGAGACCAAAATACTAAAACAAGAACAACACTATAATAAACGATTTACTCTTGAAATGTTACATATTATCAACGTACCGACAAACATACGACTCAACTATAAGAGTGATGTGGACCATTCCGCTCATATTTTCAAACACCTGCTAAGTAAAAGGCAGTACCATACTCCACGTCACACAGAGCAAACGTGTTAAGAAAAGTATGTAAATATGTTAAATGTTTGATATGTATATTTGTTAATTGTTGTTATTATGTTTTTATTAGCTCTGTAAACTTGAAGACGATTGCCGTAGAGCAATCGAAATATATCGGTTTTTTGAAAAAAGAAATAATTGTGTTTAATTTATAAAACACGGACCTCGAGCCAGCAAAACAGGACAATTAGTTGAAGAAAAAAGGTCGCCAAAAATTATAATTTACGTAGACGGAAGGCACGCCGTGGGCATTAATCACCAAACATGGGATATGCTACAATAAAGAACTATAACGAAACAGCTAGATCAACAATCAACAAGTTGCAGTCAACATCAAAAAAAAATGGTAAAAGTCGAATCAAATATAAAGTTCCTTTTAAAATATAGAAAAACAAGAATTATTCCTAAGTTTATAAGTAATTCCACAAAATGTAAGAAATTATTTGTATCTGACTCGGACAGACACATGGACATAGATAAATTATTACACAGACATACGCAGTTTTACCTCATGAAAATCTTGAGCCTACTGATAAAACACAAACACAACATATTACAAAGATTAAATCAGCGAATGGATCAAACAACAATAAAACTCAGAGAACATTTGGGTGAGAACGACTTCAAAGAACTAATGGAAAGGGAAAATAATCTCGCAAACAAAACAAAAACAAAACTTAAAAAGCGCCAAGAGCTAAAATACAAGAAAATCCGAGCGAAACGTAATGAAATACTCACTAATAACAACAAGCACGATGAGTGGTTTATAAACAAAACGAAATTAGAATTTCCGAAAGAGGTGAAGGCGTTATTGGCAAAGGTACCGAAGTTCGGTTTACCTGTGGATAACAAGAGTTTCCCGCTCTTTCAGTACATAGCGGATGGTGAATAGTTAATACAAACCATAAAAAAATAAAGATCAGCAAGAAGAAGCTCGCACAAAACTTTCATTCTTAATAACAAACCACACAGCAACAAACAAGCTAAGTGCAGTTGACAGTGAAATTGCAGATACAGTGGGGCAAACGAAATTTCTTAGGGAAAACAATAATATACGAATTTTACCATCTGATAAAGGGAATAAAACGGTAGCAAAGGAAGTCGATGATTACAACAAGAAAATGGAAGATATTTTAATGGATTTAACAACATATAGGGTGCAAAGGCAAGATCCAGCATCACGACTACAGAACAAAAATAACTGCCTAGTAGAAAACTATTTACTATGGAATTAATAACAAAAACGGAGAGAAATAAACTTGCAACAACTACAGCATTGCCACCCAGAATCTATGGCCTCTCGAAGATCCATAAAGAAGGAACCCCATTAAGGCCAATCTGTTCAGCCATTTGGATCGCCCTCATACGGACTTTGCAAATATATCGCGGAAATATTAAAAACCGTAACGGCAAGTTCGACATATAACGTAAAAAATACACTGGAGTTCAAGGAAAGGGTGAACAACACTTACGTATTTGACGACGAGAAACTTATTTCCTTCGATGTCGTATCACTCTTTCCTAGCATACCTATACATCTGGCTCTTGACACAATACAAGAAAAATGGGAAATAATTAAAGAATATACCAAGATACCGAAACAGCTGTTCATGGATATATTAAAATTTTGCATTCAAGAGAGCAGATATTTCAAGTTTAAGGATACCATATACACACAATTGAAAGGAATGCCTATGGGAGCACCAGCATCTCCAATTATAGCAGATATTATTATGGAAAAACTTTTAGATAATAGTATTGAAAAATTACGCTACAAACCAAGGTTACTTACAAAATATGTCGACGAACTCTTCGCCATAGTACGTGAGAATGAGGTACAAAATACACTGGACATACTTAACAATTTTGACAAGAGCATACAATTTACTTTAGAAATAAAAAATGATGGAACATTAGCTTATCTGGACTCCGAAATAAATAGACGTGGAAATCAACTTAAATTAAAGTGGTATAAAAAACCCACAGCTTCTGGACGAATAATAAATTTTAATTCAAAGCATCCTAAATCTAGGATTATTAATACAGCAATGGGCTGTATTCGTAGAATGCTGTACACCTCGGACGAAGTATACCACAGTGAAATAAATAAAGAAATATTCGCAATATTAAGAAATAACGATTTTCCGAAATACACAATTAAAAAATTAATAAAAAAAGCTAAACTTCCAAAAAACATTCAAAACCCCGAGAAACCATTTATTTTTAAGTCGCTGGCTTACGTATCACAACTGTCGGAGCGTCTGGCCAAGTCTGACTGTTATAACAAAGATAACGTAAAAGTAGCACATAAGCCCTCTATCACATTAAAAAGTATTTTCAATAAAACCAAATCGAATATATTAAATATGGACAAAAGCAACGTTGTATACAAAATTTCCTGTAAAGGCAATGTTGGAGAAACTTGCAATAACATTTATGTCGGTACAACCAAGTCAAAATTAAAAACAAAATTATCACAACACACATCGGACTTAAAATAATGCCATCAACTAAATAATCACAACACTGCCCTCATGGCCCACTGTGCAACTAGCGCCACATACCTAGCTTTGACGAGACCAAAATACTAAAACAAGAACAACACTATAATAAACGATTTACTCTTGAAATGTTACATATTATCAACGTACCGACAAACATACGACTCAACTATAACAGTGATGTGGACCATTCCGCTCATATTTACAAACACCTGCTAAGTAAAAGGCAGTACCATACTCCACGTCACACAGAGCAAACGTGTTAAGAAAAGTATGTAAATATGTTAAATATTTGATATGTATATTTGTTAATTGTTGTTATTATGTTTTTATTAGCTCTGTAAACTTGAAGACGATTGCCGTAGAGCAATCGAAATATATCGGTTTTTTGAAAAAAGAAATAATTGTGTTTAATTTATAAAACACGGACCTCGAGCCAGTAAAACAGGACAATTAGTTGAAGAAAAAAGGTCGCCAAAAATTATAATTTGCGTAGACGGAAGGCACGCCGTGGGCATTAATCACCAAACATGGGATATGCTACAATAAAGAACTATAACGAAACAGCTAGACCAACAATCAACAAGTTGCAGTAAACATCAAAAAAAATGGTAAAAGTCGAATCAAATATAAAGTTCCTTTTAAAATGTAGAAAAACAAGAATTATTCCTAAGTTTATAAGTAATTCCACAAAACGTAAGAAATTATTTGTATCTGACTCGGACAGACACATGGACATAGATAAATTATTACACAGTCATACGCAGTTTTACCTCATGAAAATCTTGAGCCTACTGATAAAACACAAACACAACATATTACAAAGATTAAATCAGCGAATGGATCAAACAACAATAAAACTCAGAGAACATTTGGGTGAGAACGACTTCAAAGAACTAATGGAAAGGGAAAATAATCTCGCAAACAAAACAAAAACAAAACTTAAAAAGCGCCAAGAGCTAAAATACAAGAAAATCCGAGCGAAACGTAATGAAATACTCACTAATAACAACAAGCACGATGAGTGGTTTATAAACAAAACGAAATTAGAATTTCCGAAAGAGGTGAAGGCGTTATTGGCAAAGGTACCGAAGTTCGGTTTACCTGTGGATAACAAGAGTTTCCCGCTCTTTCAGTATATAGCGGATGGTGAAGAGTTAATACAAACCATAAAAAAATAAAGATCAGCAAGAAGAAGCTCGCACAAAACTTTCATTCTTAATAACAAACCACACAACAACAAACAAGCTAAGTGCAGTTGACAGTGAAATTGCAGATACAGTGGGGCAAACGAAATTTCTTAGGGAAAACAATAATATACGAATTTTACCGTCTGATAAAGGGAATAAAATGGTAGCAATGGAAGTCGATGATTACAACAAGAAAATGGAAGATATTTTAATGGATTTAACAACATATAGGGTGCAAAGGCAAGATCCAACATCACGACTACTGAACAAAAATAACTGCCTAGTAGAAAACTATTTACAATGGAATTAATAACAAAAACGGAGAGAAATAAACTTACAACAACTACAGCATTGCCACCCAGAATCTATGGCCTCTCGAAGATCCATAAAGAAGGAACCCCATTAAGGCCAATCTGTTCAGCCATTTGGATCGCCCTCATACGGACTTTGCAAATATATCGCGGAAATATTAAAAGCCGTAACGGCAAGTTCGACATATAACGTAAAAAATACACTGGAGTTCAAGGAAAGGGTGAACAACACTTACGTATTTGACGACGAGAAACTTATTTCCTTCGATGTCGTATCACTCTTTCCTAGCATACCTATACATCTGGCTCTTGACACAATACAAGAAAAATGGGAAATAATTAAAGAATATACCAAGATACCGAAACAGCTGTTCATGGAAATATTAAAATTTTGCATTCAAGAGAGCAGATATTTCAAGTTTAAGGATACCATATACACACAATTGAAAGGAATGCCTATGGGAGCACCAGCATCTCCAATTATAGCAGATATTATTATGGAAAAACTTTTAGATAATAGTATTGAAAAATTACGCTACAAACCAAGGTTATTTACAAAATATGTCGACGACCTCTTCGCCATAGTACGTGAGAATGAGGTAAAAAATACACTGGACACACTTAACAATTTTGATAAGAGTATACAATTTACTTTAGAAATAAAAAATGATGGAACATTAGCTTATCTGGACTCCGAAATAAATAGACGTGGAAATGAACTTAAATTAAAGTGGTATAAAAAACCCACAGCTTCTGGACGAATAATAAATTTTAATTCAAAGCATCCTAAATCTATGATTATTAATACAGCAATGGGCTGTATTCGTAGAATGCTGTACACCTCGGACGAAGTATACCACAATGAAATAAAGAAAGAAATATTCGCAATATTAAGAAATAACGATTTTCCGAAATACACAATTAAAAAATTAATCAAAAAAGCTAAACTTCCAAAAAACACTCAAACCCCCGAGAAACCATTTATTTTTAAGTCGCTGGCTTATGTATCACAACTGTCGGTGCGTCTGGCCAAGTCTGACTGTTATAACAAAGATAACGTAAAAGTAGCACATAAGCCCTCTAACACATTGAAAAGTATTTTCAATAAAACCAAATCGAATATATTAAATATGGACAAACGCAACGTTGTATACAAAATTTCCTGTAAAGGCAATGTTGGAGAAACTTGCAATAACATTTATGTCGGTACAACCAAGTCAAAATTAAAAACAAAATTATCACAACACACATCGGACTTAAAATAATGCCATCAACTAAATAATCACAACACTGCCCTCATGGCCCACTGTGCAACTAGCGCCACATACCTAACTTTGACGAAACCAAAATACTAAAACAAGAACAACACTATAATAAACGATTTACTCTTGAAATGTTACATATTATCAACGTACCGACAAACATACGACTCAACTATGAGAGTGATGTGGACCATTCCGCTCATATTTACAAACACCTGCTAAGTAAAAGGCAGTACCATACTCCACGTCACACAGAGCAAACGTGTTAAGAAAAGTATGTAAATATGTTAAATATTTGATATGTATATTTGTGAATTGTTGTTATTATGTTTTTATTAGCTCTGTAAACTTGAAGACGATTGCCGTAGAGCAATCGAAATATATCGGTTTTTTGAAAAAAGAAATAATTGTGTTTAATTTATAAAACACGGACCTCGAGCCAGTAAAACAGGACAATTAGTTGAAGAAAAAAGGTCGCCAAAAATTATAATTTACGTAGACGGAAGGCACGCCGTGGGCATTAATCACCAAACATGGGATATGCTACAATAAAGAACTATAACGAAACAGCTAGACCAACAATCAACAAGTTGCAGTAAACATCAAAAAAAATGGTAAAAGTCGAATCAAATATAAAGTTCCTTTTAAAATGTAGAAAAACAAGAATTATTCCTAAGTTTATAAGTAATTCCACAAAACGTAAGAAATTATTTGTATCTGACTCGGACAGACACATGGACATAGATAAATTATTACACAGACATACGCAGTTTTACCTCATGAAAATCTTGAGCCTACTGATAAAACACAAACACAACATATTACAAAGATTAAATCAGCGAATGGATCAAACAACAATAAAACTCAGAGAACATTTGGGTGAGAACGACTTCAAAGAACTAATGGAAAGGGAAAATAATCTCGCAAACAAAACAAAAACAAAACTTAAAAAGCGCCAAGAGCTAAAATACAAGAAAATCCGAGCGAAACGTAATGAAATACTCACTAATAACAACAAGCACGATGAGTGGTTTATAAACAAAACGAAATTAGAATTTCCGAAAGAGGTGAAGGCGTTATTGGCAAAGGTACCGAAGTTCGGTTTACCTGTGGATAACAAGAGTTTCCCGCTCTTTCAGTATATAGCGGATGGTGAAGAGTTAATACAAACCATAAAAAAATAAAGATCAGCAAGAAGAAGCTCGCACAAAACTTTCATTCTTAATAACAAACCACACAACAACAAACAAGCTAAGTGCAGTTGACAGTGAAATTGCAGATACAGTGGGGCAAACGAAATTTCTTAGGGAAAACAATAATATACGAATTTTACCGTCTGATAAAGGGAATAAAATGGTAGCAATGGAAGTCGATGATTACAACAAGAAAATGGAAGATATTTTAATGGATTTAACAACATATAGGGTGCAAAGGCAAGATCCAACATCACGACTACTGAACAAAAATAACTGCCTAGTAGAAAACTATTTACAATGGAATTAATAACAAAAACGGAGAGAAATAAACTTACAACAACTACAGCATTGCCACCCAGAATCTATGGCCTCTCGAAGATCCATAAAGAAGGAACCCCATTAAGGCCAATCTGTTCAGCCATTTGGATCGCCCTCATACGGACTTTGCAAATATATCGCGGAAATATTAAAAGCCGTAACGGCAAGTTCGACATATAACGTAAAAAAAACACTGGAGTTCAAGGAAAGGGTGAACAACACTTACGTATTTGACGACGAGAAACTTATTTCCTTCGATGTCGTATCACTCTTTCCTAGCATACCTATACATCTGGCTCTTGACACAATACAAGAAAAATGGGAAATAATTAAAGAATATACCAAGATACCAAAACAGCTGTTCATGGAAATATTAAAATTTTGCATTCAAGAGAGCAGATATTTCAAGTTTAAGGATACCATATACACACAATTGAAAGGAATTCCTATGGGAGCACCAGCATCTCCAATTATAGCAGATATTATTATGGAAAAACTTTGAGATAATAGTATTGAAAAATTACGCTACAAACCAAGGTTATTTACAAAATATGTCGACGACCTCTTCGCCATAGTACGTGAGAATGAGGTACAAAATACACTGGACACACTTAACAATTTTGATAAGAGTATACAATTTACTTTAGAAATAAAAAATGATGGAACATTAGCTTATCTGGACTCCGAAATAAATAGACGTGGAAATCAACTTAAATTAAAGTGGTATAAAAAACCCACAGCTTCTGGACGAATAATAAATTTTAATACAAAGCATCCTAAATCTATGATTATTAATACAGCAATGGGCTGTATTCGTAGAATGCTGTACACCTCGGACGAAGTATACCACAATGAAATAAAGAAAGAAATATTCGCAATATTAAGAAATAACGATTTTCCGAAATACACAATTAAAAAATTAATAAAAAAAGCTAAACTTCCAAAAAACATTCAAAACCCCGAGAAACCATTTATTTTTAAGTCGCTGGCTTATGTATCACAACTGTCGGAGCGTCTGGCCAAGTCTGACTGTTATAACAAAGATAACGTAAAAGTAGCACATAAGCTCTCTAACACATTGAAAAGTATTGTCAATAAAACCAAATCGAATATATTAAATATGGACAAACGTATGTATACAAAATTTCCTGTAAAGGCAATGTTGGAGAAACTTGCAATAACATTTATGTCGGTACAACCAAGTCAAAATTAAAAACAAAATTATCACAACACACATCGGACTTAAAATAATGCCATCAACTAAATAATCACAACACTGCCCTCATGGCCCACTGTGCAACTAGCGCCACATACCTAACTTTGACGAAACCAAAATACTAAAACAAGAACAACACTATAATAAACGATTTACTCTTGAAATGTTACATATTATCAACGTACCGACAAACATACGACTCAACTATAAGAGTGATGTGGACCATTCCGCTCATATTTACAAACACCTGCTAAGTAAAAGGCAGTACCATACTCTACGTCACACAGAGCAAACGTGTTAAGAAAAGTATGTAAATATGTTAAATATTTGATATGTATATTTGTTAATTGTTGTTATTATGTTTTTATTAGCTCTGTAAACTTGAGGACGATTGAAGTAGAGCAATCGAAATATATCGGTTTTTTGAAAAAAGAAATAATTGTGTTTAATTTATAAAACACGGACCTCGAGCCAGCAAAACAGGACAATTAGTTGAAGAAAAAAGGTCGCCAAAAATTATAATTTACGTAGACGGAAGGCACGCCGTGGGCATTAATCACCAAACATGGGATATGCTACAATAAAGAACTATAACGAAACAGCTAGATCAACAATCAACAAGTTGCAGTCAACATCAAAAAAAAATGGTAAAAGTCGAATCAAATATAAAGTTCCTTTTAAAATGTAGAAAAACAAGAATTATTCCTAAGTTTATAAGTAATTCCACAAAATGTAAGAAATTATTTGTATCTGACTCGGACAGACACATGGACATAGATAAATTATTACACAGACATACGCAGTTTTACCTCATGAAAATCTTGAGCCTACTGATAAAACACAAACACAACATATTACAAAGATTAAATCAGCGAATGGATCAAACAACAATAAAACTCAGAGAACATTTGGGTGAGAACGACTTCAAAGAACTAATGGAAAGGGAAAATAATCTCGCAAACAAAACAAAAACAAAACTTAAAAAGCGCCAAGAGCTAAAATACAAGAAAATCCGAGCGAAACGTAATGAAATACTCACTAATAACAACAAGCACGATGAGTGGTTTATAAACAAAACGAAATTAGAATTTCCGAAAGAGGTGAAGGCGTTATTGGCAAAGGTACCGAAGTTCGGTTTACCTGTGGATAACAAGAGTTTCCCGCTCTTTCAGTATATAGCGGATGGTGAAGAGTTAATACAAACCATAAAAAAATAAAGATCAGCAAGAAGAAGCTCGCACAAAACTTTCATTCTTAATAACAAACCACACAACAACAAACAAGCTAAGTGCAGTTGACAGTGAAATTGCAGATACAGTGGGGCAAACGAAATTTCTTAGGGAAAACAATAATATACGAATTTTAACGTCTGATAAAGGGAATAAAACGGTAGCAATGGAAGTCGATGATTACAACAAGAAAATGGAAGATATTTTAATGGATTTAACAACATATAGGGTGCAAAGGCAAGATCCAACATCACGACTACAGAACAAAAATAACTGCCTAGTAGAAAACTATTTACAATGGAATTAATAACAAAAACGGAGAGAAATAAACTTACAACAACTACAGCATTGCCACCCAGAATCTATGGCCTCTCGACGATCCATAAAGAAGGAACCCCATTAAGGCCAATCTGTTCAGCCATTTGGATCGCCCTCATACGGACTTTGCAAATATATCGCGGAAATATTAAAAACCGTAACGGCAAGTTCGACATATAACGTAAAAAATACACTGGAGTTCAAGGAAAGGGTGAACAACACTTACGTATTTGACGACGAGAAACTTATTTCCTTCGATGTCGTATCACTCTTTCCTAGCATACCTATACATCTGGCTCTTGACACAATACAAGAAAAATGGGAAATAATTAAAGAATATACCAAGATACCGAAACAGCTGTTCATGGAAATATTAAAATTTTGCATTCAAGAGAGCAGATATTTCAAGTTTAAGGATACCATATACACACAATTGAAAGGAATGCCTATGGGAGCACCAGCATCTCCAATTATAGCAGATATTATTATGGAAAAACTTTTAGATAATAGTATTGAAAAATTACGCTACAAACCAAGGTTACTTACACAATATGTCGACGACCTCTTCGCCATAATACGTGAGAATGAGGTACAAAATACAGTGGACACACTTAGCAATTTTGATAAGAGTATACAATTTACTTTAGAAATAAAAAATGATGGAACATTAGCTTATCTGGACTCCGAAATAAATAGACGTGGAAATCAACTTAAATTAAAGTGGTATAAAAAACCCACAGCTTCTGTACGAATAATAAATTTTAATTCAAAGCATCCTAAATCTATGATTATTAATACAGCAATGGGCTGTATTCGTAGAATGCTGTACACCTCGGACGAAGTATACCACAATGAAATAAAGAAAGAAATATTCGCAATATTAAGAAATAACGATTTTCCGAAATACACAATTACAAAATTAATAAAAAAAGCTAAACTTCCAAAAAACATTCAAAACCCCGAGAAACCATTTATTTTTAAGTCGCTGGCTTATGTATCACAACTGTCGGAGAGTCTGGCCAAGTCTGACTGTTATAACAAAGATAACGTAAAAGTAGCACATAAGCCCTCTAACACATTAAAAAGTATTTTCAATAAAACCAAATCGAATATATTAAATATGGACAAAAGCAACGTTGTATACAAAATTTCCTGTAAAGGCAATGTTGGAGAAACTTGCAATAACATTTATGTCGGTACAACCAATTCAAAATTAAAAACAAGATTGTCACAACACAAATCGGACTTAAAATAATGCCATCAACTAAATAATCACAACACTGCCCTCATGGCCCACTGTGCAACTAGCGGCCACATACCTAACTTTGACGAGACCAAAATACTACAACAAGGACAACACTATAATAAACGATTTACTCTTGAAATGTTACATATTATCAACGTAGCGACAAACATACGACTCAGCTATAAGAGTGATGTGGACCATTCCGCTCATATTTACAAACACCTGCTAAGTAAAAGGCAGTACCATACTCCACACAGAGCAAACGTGTTAAGAAAAGTATGTAAATATGTTAAATGTTTGATATGTATATTTGTTAATTGTTGTTATTATGTTTTTATTAGCTCTGTAACCTTGAAGACGATTTCCGTAGAGCAATCGAAATATATCGGCTTTTTGAAAAAAGAAATAATTGTGTTTAATTTATAAAACACGGACCTCGAGCCAGCAAAACAGGACAATTAGTTAAGACATTTTAATTTTCTTCATATTTACTTTTTTTTTGAAATTTTTTTGAAATTTTAGTAAAGCAGAATTGACTTAAAATTTCAAAGTTCCTTTTAATTAAACTAGTCCTACCTTGAAGAAAGAGAAGAAGAGAAAAGAATTCCCTAAACAAAAACAAAGTTTGTGCTCATAGTTCAGCGTCCCAAGGGCCGTTCAATTGATTCTAGTTATACGTACTTATTACTCTTACAGCTGAATTCAGTAAGCCATCTCTAGTCACTATTAGATACTATTTGGGGTGAAAATCACTTTTGAGACAATTTGCCATTCTGTAAGCTGTCTCGCGTCTCCAGCCTCACAAAAGCAATCACTAATTTGTGAGCTGGGCCGGGGCAGATCACAAACGTGAAAATTTCAGAAAAAGTATGAAAATTGTTTGCGAAAAACGCTTTAAATATATTGTTTTATTCCTCAAATTAAAATAAGCAGCTTGGCGGTTATAACGTATAACCTGCCATCTGTACTATCTAACGTAAAGAAGCATACCATGAAGATGAACTTGGAATATGTTCACGACATCGCGATGAAGAACGTAAAGTATCTAGGGTATGTTATGAAAATATCAATTTTTCCCTCATTACTGAAGCCATCTCAATCCTCACAAAACTATTCACTGTCGGCCTGCTATGTAGATGCTACACCAAAAGACTAGATCTTCCCCCGGTACAAATTCCTACACATTGGACAGGAAACGTCAGTGTTAACAAAAACGTTAAAGGAAAATTCGCACCCGAACTATATTGCCTAGATAATAGCCTACCATTTACAGAGATCAGGACCAACATAACATCACAAAGCCGAAATCACTCACTGCAAAATTTTACCCCTTCACGATTTTCGACTTTTGACCTACGAGATGCAGACCTTTAAAGGGGGAGGAGTTATCTAACCTGCATCTCAATACTGACCAAAGGTGCACCCTTTACTCACGTTGCCAGGCATGTGACCGTATTGTTCCACTTACTAACTTCGCTGACGCAACACACGCGCAACCAACGATCATGTCAGGTATCGAAATTATTGAAATCATGGAAATTACAGCAAGCAATTCCTGTCTACACGCGCAAGCCGTCGACTTGCGAAATGTGGAAACTGCAACCGCAGCATAAATACTTAGAAGTAATAGGTTAACTAGTAAGTTAATTCAGATGTTTAGTTCAGTTAATTTTGGGGCGTGGAAGTGGCACGTAATAAATTGTTATTAGTGAAATTGAAGTTGTTCGTGTTTTTACTTTTAGATAAATTAGTATCGGTGAACAGTGGGTTCGCCGCACCTTAAATTTTTTATATCTCTCAGGACACGAGAGGTTAACTTATATACCTTATTAAGATTAACAAAATCGGTTGGCGACCACGCCCACTTAAAAAAATTATTTTCGAAATTTCGAAAAATGGAAAATATACGATAATTCATTAGCTGTTGTTGTTGATTAGGTTATGAAGCTAGATATGGGGTTGTCTTTATGACAAATAGAATTCTGTTAAAATTTTGGAGAACGGGTGCCACTTTTTTTTTTGTTTAAATTGATTAAAGTTGTAGTGATTGTCAAAAGCTTAAGGTACATAACTACATTACCATAATGATATGCTAGCGCAAAGAACAAATATTTTCAAAATATTGCTAATAGCTTCTGGCACGATTCTTTTAGTTAAGCTCTTCACAAAACTTTTCATACCAAAGTAGAAGGTCTTTTTCGTGAGTTCGAAGCGGCATTCAATTTTGTATGTGCATAAAAACAGTAACTGTTTTATAACTTCTTACCGTAGATGATATTTGAATGTTTATAAGTAGATTGTATTTGAGCTTTCATATAGCTTAGTGTCCGTGTTATTTCTCTCTAAACGTATCCCTTATATATCGGTTTGAAAATTAGTTATGTTATATGCCGTAAGTGTGACTTAAAACTAGTATATGGCTGGATTGAGGACTAAAGAAGGTCTTTAGTGGAAACCTTCACGCAGTTCATATATCACAGGTTCCATTGTAAACAGAAGTAATCCAAAATTTTATTTTTTTAGAAAAACGCATCGCAATAAAACATCCTATTTGTTCATATAGTTTCATTATAAAAATGGGATTGAAATATATGACGGTCAATGTTGTCCTTTTAAGTATTCTATGTATGTGATCGTAGTCTCAAGAGTCGGCTATTTTAGGGCATCATAAAATCTCGATATATGAAAATTTAGTTTTAACGTGCGATATAGATCTACATGGAGATTGTTGAATTGTGACGATATAATTGCGAAACCCTACGATTTATTTCTTTATTTTTGCCTTCGTAATCTTATTTTGTTTTGTTTTTTCACCTAATAAATAAGTAACGAATTAGCAGTTATCTGTTATTTTATATAAACTGCCGCACTATGCATCGACTGCTGAGTGGAATATTATCCTATTCTCTATCTGAGCTCAAATTCAATACATTTCGGCATCAGCTTGGGCGTTAATGACAAAAATTCTGAGATAGAGCGTTCTTCAACCTAATTCTTAGTTATGGAGTTTTTGAAACAGATTCTGAAAATTACTATTTTATTCAAACGTTTGTGGAGAAAGAGCGTTTTCGAAACGGCAGCCGATATATGGTGATATTTCCACTAGAAACCCAACAAATCTCGAACAAAAAGAAATCAGGACAGCGTAAACGGAGAAGAACCGAGTCATTAGAAGAAGTTGAAAACCATAAGCTTTTAATAGATATTTTTAGGGCGCAAGTAGAAATTGTGAAGAGAATGGCTGAAGCCGAAGACCGGCAAGATATTGCAGCTGAAAAATTATGTAGGTTCATTGAAGAAAGGAAGAATACTCCTTTGCCATTTTGAAAATTGTTTAGTTATATATGATCAGCGCTACATTCCTCAAGAATTAGAAAAACCAAAGGAATTAATTACATATCAGCATCTCAAAGAAAATTACCAAAAGTAATTTCTTTGTAATTGAAAAAAAAACTTTAGAAACATTTTATTTCTTCACCAGTACTATCGAAAAGAATTGGAATATAATTCAAATATTTTTAAATTACATTACAGTGAATGGAAAAGTACTTTCGAATTTCCAAATGTATTCTTTAAGGGATTGTTAAAGTGAACCTTATTACCCGGAAAAAATCATCAGACCTATGGGAAGGATTTTCCTCTTGTGCAATTTCATTAACTAGATTCTGGAGCAGACACCTATCTTACCACACCTGTCCTGATATGTGGCGAGGAGAAATGGATGTTTCCAATATTCGAAGAAGGAAATTTTTTGTTAGCCCAAGGTGTTCTAGTGATTAAATGAACGTGAAAGATGCCCATTACTAATTTTAACTAATACACTTCTGCAATTCCTTTAAGGAATGAGAAATTCTGCATAACCTTTGGCATTCCTTGTAATATAACTGAAAAATTTTAAATTTTTTCGGAAGTATTGGGGCCGAAACTAATTTGCACAAAGTAAGTCGTTTCTTTTTCAATTAAAACCAAAAAATTAATTTGTAATCGAGCTTAAAAAAACTAAATAAATTTAAATATTTCATTTAAAAAATTGAAATGTAATCAATTCCTTTGCTGTGGTTTTATTTGAAGTTTGATTTTTCATATTTTATATTTTTTCAAATTGAAAAATCCTTAAAGTAGGACGATATGCACAGTTTAAATTTTTGTAAATTTTCTCAGACACAAAAAAAATTGCATTTACCAATTAAACACATACATTTTCACATGTCCAACAAAACACTAACAAATCTGATTATTGTATTTTGAGAAAATTACTATTTTACCCACGTTAGGCAATAAAAATCTTTACTTGACACTTGCTGTCAATGAAAATCATGTGGTTTTTGAAAGAAATATACAAAATGAGTGCACAATTATTTTCTTGATTAATTTTCAAGTGCTTTGAAAAAATTTAAGAAAAATATAAATTGATAGGAAAATATTTTAAGGTGGGGCAGTTTTTAAATATATGTGCAAATTATGCTTGCCTTTGAGGAAGCAAATATATCAGTGATATCATCAAAATTTATCACTTCAAATTTTTCTTTTTCCACACTTAATAATGTTTGGTCACTTAGACGACCTTGCCCCATCGTTGATCGTAAATATGTCAAAATCAGTTTTAATTTGCTGAATGAACGTTCGTACTGAGATAGTCATGAGTATTTGAAGTGCCACTCGCAAGTTTGGAAAAACATCTCCATACGAGATTAAAAAAGTAAGTAATTCTAACGGAGTTTTAGGTTCAATTTCTTTTCTACTGCGAAGTAATATTTTGCAGTCACACATTTCGATAAAAAGTTCTGTTCTATCGAGATCTGTATTATAAAATTCACCCAAGTTCATACAATTTCTTTCCAAGTCGTTCTTATTTTTGTTTAACGAATTTCCAATGTCTAAGAGAAATCCAAATTTAAAATTATGGTCAATTAGTCGTGTAACTCTTGTACGTATTCCTTGTTGGAGACGATCGAGAACACTTTTCATAAGGCAAGAAATTTCACATTCTGCGGAAAGACCAACATCTCTAGTCGATTCTCCGGGCATTTTGCGGCTCCTTCTTACACGTTTTACTATATAAATATCCCATTTTTCACAAAGAGACTTTGCTTTTTCTATTGCTTCTTCACAGAGATTGTCTCGAATTTCGCTTGTATTTTGGCACTCCATCTTGTTTCAGATTCACGTTTGATAGTTTTTGTTAAAGCATTTTTCAATAATCCACATCATAACGTTGAACGTGAGATAAAAAGTTATATGCTTTCAATTATTGCCCAACGTGCCGGATATATGCATGCATGTTTTAAGTATAGAAAATTTTCCAGAAATCAGTTATATTAAAAACACAAATTATCTAGGAGGTTCTGCTTTGTGGACCATTTGGATCCCCCTGTGAGTAGCGCCCGGGGCAAGATGCCCCCGCTTGCCCCCCCCCCCCCCCCCCCCACTACGCCACTGGATGGAAAGTTTCTTGCCTGACAGGTATCAGTTTATCAGTAATGGACAAAGATGACTTGATACGAAACTCTCTCATTTTTGCACTCTTACGAGGGATTTATCTCAAATTTTAGCTGGCAACAATCACAGATAAATCCCTCGCGCCAGATGAAGCGGGTGCCAGAACAAAAAATGTGCCAGCTAAAATGAAAAACGGGCCAAAAATGTCGGTAAACTTCAGTTTGACCTACACTGTAGAAATGCGTTCAAAACTTATGGGAAGAAATGATTAAAATACTTTTTTAGTGTAAATATTATTAGTTCAAAAGTTATCACTAAAAAGGTTTTGTAAATATGCAGTCCCGATGTAACCAGTCGATTTTGATAACAGAACCTGGAACGTCAGACATGTAAGATAAGCCCTATCCATTAAATGATGTTAACTATTATATCAAAGGCCCGATTTACTGAAATTTCAAAACAATATATGGTTTTCACTTTGAATTAAATGCGTTACAATATTTGACTAATTAATTTAATCGAAATGTAAATTTTACTTAGATTTGTTTATATTTGACTCTAACTAGTCGTATTATTGTAAAATAAGTTTAAAGAAATAAATATTTTACTACTATCATTTTATTAAATGATTGAAACTATAATCACCGAAATGTATGTCAAATATCCCCAATTTCAGATCTATTCATTTTTTTTTTGGAGTGGCATCATTGACAAATGTTATAAAAAATGTGCATTTTGACAGCGCTCTCTCGAAACAAAGAGTTGCAAATCCATTCATCTATGGTAATGGATAAGATATATCGGAGCCAAAGAAAGTGGTGACTGGCGTTCCACAAGGGTCCATACTTGGTCCATTGCTTTTCAGTCTTTTCTCGAACGATGTGTTTTATATCTGCGAGTTTGTAAGTATTCATGCATACGCTGATGATATCCAGCTTTATTTATCCGATGGTTTTAGCAATATGAATGATCTCAACCAAAAAATAAATAAAGATTTATCTGCTATTTTATGTTTTTCGAATAACAATGGACTTTGTCTAAACGCAGCTAAATCATATGTTTTGCCCATTGCCAGAAAAAATATCGCGAATCTTTCAATACCTGACCTAAGTATTGGGTCTGCTACAGTGAAGACCGTTATTAAAGTTAGAAACCTTGGTGTTATATTGAATACTACACGGAGAGAAATGTTAGCAATAATATATTAAAAATTAAAGAAAAATCCTGAAACTTTATAGAAATTTGCGTTAAACTTATAAATTATAATAAACATTACAGTAAAATGCTAAAAACACATAAGATTTTTGATGCAGAATCGTGCGTTGACAAAAGAGTAGATTGCATGCGTTTGCATAGCGACAAATAGGCTATTTGGCGGTCCACATACAAACACATGCAATGCTTAATTAAGATTGCGTTAAACACATCTATATGAAACACTGCATATGTGACGAGGATTTTAAGCGGAATGAAAATGGCGGAGTACGGTTGCCACTTTGAGACATTTGGACCACAAATAGTCCCATTTATTTGGGTATGAGTTGCTTATCGTCTTTCTCCTGGCTTTGTTCTTATATGAAATTATTAAAAATTATTATAAGAAAGCCAAGCTACCTAGCTTTCAAGTAGCTTGGGTGACTTAACACCACAATAGTCCTGAAATTTATTGAATTCATTGATCTATTTTGATGTGTATGAGAAAGATTTCAATATCGACGTGCCAAACGAGAAGTAACGTTTTCAAAATGTTACATAAAACTTCTTTGTAAAAAACTTTGAAAGTGCTACTTTTTGTGTGCCACGTTGATATATCCCTGCACTAACCCTCGGTATACTTGAACATAAGTTAAGTGAGTACACTTAATATAAAACAAATAAGTTTCATTATTTTACGTAGTTTTCAATTCTTTTAACTTGACGACCATCTAATGGTTCCATCAGTGGAAAGCCCTGCCAAATTTCTTAGAGGCACACGTGCATTTCAAATAAATTTTTTTAGCTCGAATAGCGATACAAATCTATCACGGAAAGTGTTTCATAACCGATCGAAATTTCCAGCCACTAAAGCTATACTTTATAAGTCCGTGTAATGTATTTGCCCTAAGATCCAACATTTTTCTTTTTAATGCCTCGCCCTAATTATCTCCTAGGTGAATTGTCATTGTTCTTCTCTATTTTGTTGACTGATCAATTGTTGTGGTAAGCATTTCATTGAAGTAAATTGAAAATTATGTGTGGGTTAATGAAACCGTGGCCAATGTTGTGAATTTTTACCTCAGTGAAAAACCAAAGTACCAAAATTGTGGCTACTGCTTAAAAGTGGCAACCGTGATTCAATGCATTTAGTATTAGGGGGACTCATGAAAGCATATAAAATTATAAGGTGTAAAATTATATCCATTTACACACGCGGTTATATGAACGCACCTAGTAATACTCTTGATAAACTTGATTGTTTATCAGCTGTATTATTGCCAAACAAAATTTTTTTGATTGTTATACAAATTAAAAAATGCCAAGATTAAGTGAAAACTGAAAACTAAAACGCCTTTACTTGCTGATAGTGGAGATTTCTGATGCAAACGCCTGCTGTAATGTCTGCAAGGTTGCATTCCTTTGAGTTTACCGCGTTTACATAATGAAATGTGCGCGTAAATTTATACAAATTGTGTAAATGATTTTTCATACAAAATTTGACAGCTCGTTTACGCACGTTTACACACTTTATAAGGCATTTATACGGTTACATGAGTCCCCCTATTTATTGTTATAATTAGGTGGAGTGATCTGGATGAATGGGGCATGAATCATTTGGAGTCCGTAATAAAAGGTAAGTTCAAAATTAAATTATGACTTATTATGCGAGCGTGCATATGTATGTATATTCGTATCACTTATGTGATACAAAAAATAGCTGTAGTACCTAGCATTTTTACATGTGTAACAATGTATGTATATTTTGCTGGCACATAAATTTGTATGAATGCACACTCATATGCTCTTCAATTAAAGTAAAAGATGTTTTGTGCGTATTATGGCCACTCCACTTTTTATTATATTTTAAAATTTTACTCATCAATCCACAACAGAAGTTTCACCATTGCCGCAACCATTAGAAACTTGCACCCAAACCGATATAGGGAGCCGTAATTCACAAAGAGCAAATTCTAACTCTGATGAAGATATACTGGACATAACAGAATTCACTTCAGCCAGTAATAAAAATAGATCTGAAAATTTAAGTTGTATTTATAGTTTCTGATTCTTTTTAGACTTGAAACACTTATTGTATTATATCTCTCTGTTCTAGATAGTGATACTGATACCGGCCTACGAAAATTTAAAGTTAATAGAACCGATACTCCTTTCGTAAGTTAGTTTAATTTTACCGCAACCCAAAATAAATACTTTATTCAATTAGCTAAAAGTACATACTTTAAATTTATATTAATTATTCCAGATTCTATACGATTACCTCACTAATGACATTGACGGAAAAGCTATAATAAAAACTAACGAGGGAAAACATTTTAATGCCAAAGTACGTAACTTATTAGTAAGACGTTTGATCAATCGTGAAAAAGAGAAGGCATTTAATGCGGCTCAGTTGGATAAATCACCCAAATATAAGTATGTATTTTTTTGATAGAGTGTGGAAATTTCTTTCACTTTGTTGAGCGTTTAATGAGTGATTTTATTATATTATTTACAAAGCCTTTCACTTGAAATACTAAAGCAATATTCAGCCGAAATTGCTAGTTTTTCCCAACGAAAATCCAGCAGTATATTACATTCCATACGAAAATAATAACGGTATGAAAATAGGACCATCAGGAAAGTTAGTATCACATTATAATTACATAGTTGGCGACTTGAAAAGAAAAGGGTTAATCAAGAGTGAACTACCGCATAAGGATAAATCGACCAAGGGAGCTCCAGTTGGACTTGCCACTAGCAAAAATTTCAGCAAGGGTAATATGTACATATATAAATTTTATGCATTTCATATGCACCAATAACTTTTATTTCAGATGATATAGACAACCACTTAACATTATTGGGGAGACAAACAACCAGACTTCGAAGTATTAAACAGGTGGCAGATAACTATGCAATATCGCAGGACACTTTTAACACAAAATAAAATATCTTTGAATGATTACTATATCCGGTTTCCCTGTTTGGAAGGAGAGCTTGGACTGAGATTGGTAAGTTAGGTGGAGAAATTCTTGCATCTATATACAGCTGTGGTAACATATTCTGGTGGGGTACATTATCGTAACTGTCGTCGATCGGTTAATCGTGATAGTCACAGCAAATTATAGTACATATTCGCTTTGTAAAATACCTCAGCTGCTACCAATTTAAAATTTTTCTTTCGGATGAACTTTATCTTTTTAATTTTTCCATAGATTGATTCTGACTTTAACCAACTTTATCCCAGCAAACAAAACAGAATAATAACAAATTGGAGCAACTTTAAAAGCAAAATAATAAACTTACTCTTAACGACCCGACGACCTAAAGAAGTGGAAGAGGTAGCCATTATAAATACTTCTAAAGGAAGAAGGTATTTTTGCAATTTATTTTTGTTCATTGAGTACCTTATTTAAATTTGTATCACTCCCTTTTGTTTTATCAGATAAAGACGAATTATTTGGCACTTTTTACCACGGTTAATATCGGCGCCTTACATTCAAAAACTTTTATCAGATGAATCAGAGCGACTAGCGACAAAAAAAAGAAAAGTTACTAAACAGAGAGTAACTGTGGCAGAGGCTCGTTTTTGATTATTCCGGTAATCTATTAAAACATAACAATAGCTATCAAATGTGAAATTGCTATACCTCGATTTGATTGCTAAATAAGATGATTGTAAAAGATTGAATCAATTAATCGAAATTGTTTTAAATGCTAACTGAGAATACTTTTCTTTCTTAGAATATTTCAGAAATCGACGATACTGTGAAACGCAGGCAAGAATATTTATCCAAAAACAATATATCCTGCCAACCAATAGCAGTTCTTGTCGGAGATTTAGATAAAGTTGTAGATTCTTACGCTTATAAAAAGGACAAACGGCACAGAACAAAATCGACCTTAGCAGCACTTGATTTTACATTTAAAAGTTTTTTTCTCTAAATTGTGAATATCCATGTGCTGCAATTCACCGATGGACACTTTTACAAAAGATTCTGTGTGAAATAAGCCTTGAAAGAGAATTCAGTTCTATCAGCTTGAACGACTTTATAACTGTCTTTGAACAAATGGAATAACTCGCGATTATTATCGGCAAATTATTTTGATTATAATTTTGAATTTATAAAGAGACTAGTTGCTATTACTTAAGATACTAGTATGAAGCTATCCAGAAAATGTTTATTTGTTTTAAATGTCAAGGTATTTTTGAAAGTAATAATATTTTGCTGTTATATAAGAGTTTCCATTCAAATTTAAAAGAGTAATGGTGCTGCGAACCCCAATGCCAACATATTTACTTTATACTTCATTCTTATTGCAAGCATCGGAAACGGGAACACAATCAGCAAATAACTTTAACACCTTCACTTTCAAATATGCCTAGTATTTCAATTCAAGACCCATCGATTGACTACAATTCAGATAGTGAATTTCAAAAGGTTTTAAATGAATACGCATATAACTCATGTGATGCTTGTGAGGAAACTTATTTAAGCTATTCAAGTGTTAATAACAACTCTTCTCAAAAATTTAATATGCAGGGTGTATCTCAAAATATAGCAGATACATCGAATATTTCTAAAACGTTTGGAAGTTTGTTACAAGAACGTGTTCTGAAGTTGACAACTAAATTGTAGTCTCTCTGATTTATCCAAATAAATAATTGAAATGATAATTCAAGATTATAAATTATTCGTTAATGATATTTGTTTTACACTGTTAAGATATTACATGTTAAGCTGTTTGGATGGGTCAGAGAAAAGCTTAAAACAGAAAGACCAAATTAATTAATCATTTGATATTTTACAAGGCTGTTTTGAGGATTTTCGGACATCATACTGATGCTTTAAGCATTTTGAAAAAATGGGTACTTTTATTAGGCCTATTCATTTAAATATTGGCTTTAGAGATGAATACAAAATGCAAAATAGTTCGCTTATCATATGTAAAGTTCCTTTAACCACTGGGTTTATACCGATTCGTGATGTGCTTAAAAAAATTTTCGAACTAGGAACTATATTCAAGGAAACCCTAGATTACTTTAACGTATTAGAAAACACTAAAACCATAGGTTTTAATTACGTCCAAGGTGATTATTGGAAAAAGTTTAAAGAGACAAATAGTTAGACCGTGATACCCATTGCACTTTATTTCGACGATTATGAAAATAATAATCCTCTTGAAAGTCATCGTGGTATTCAGAAATGTGGAGGTTTATATTTTATAATTTTATGCCTCCCTCCGAAATACAGATCGAAACTTAGGAATATATTTTTGTTTCTTTTAACGAACACCTTAGATCGAAAAACAATTGGTAAAGCAAAAATTTTTCAAAGTGTAATAAGTGAACTAAATTTTTTAGAGAGCTCTGGCATAACAATAAACATAAATAATGAATCAAAGCAAATATTTTTTAAGTTGGTAGTTATAATCGGTGATAATCTCAGCGTAAATGAATTGTTTGGTATGGTTGAAAGTTTTTCTGAAAATTATTTCTGCCGATTTTGTCTGACAAAGAAAGAAAACATAAACAGAATATTAGATGAGCAGGTTTGCAACCTGCGTAATAGGTCGAATTATGCAGCTGGTTTGGCGTTAAATCAAACCTTAGAAACAGGTGTTAAAGAAAAGTGTTGCTTTCATGATGTTACCAGTTCTCATTTCACTGAAAACCTTGCTGTAGATATTACGCATGACTTTTTCGAAGGTGTTTGTCAGTATGATATCGCTTTGATATTTGACTACTTTATTTTTAAAAAGTTAATAACACTTGAAGTATTGAATATACAAATTAGAGGTTTTTCATTTTGCTACCATGATAGACAAAACAAACCACCAGAAATTTCTAAAGATCATATCAAAAATAAACGAATAATTCTATCTGCTGCTGAAATGCAAAGCTTAGTTCGAAATTTACCTATAATGATTTGTATTTTTTTTTTTTTTTTTTTGATTGGTCATTTGATTCCTAAGTGTTCTGAGCACTGGCAATTGGTACTTAAACTGGCTGATATTAGTGATATAATAACAGCCAATCATTACCAACGAGAACATTGCGACTTACTTAAATGTGTTGTAAATGAGTACTTAGTTACTCTCTTCAAACTATTTCCGAATAGCTTAAAACCAAAACACCACTTTTTAGTACACTACCCAACAGTAATGAAATTATCGGGTCCATTGCGTAATTTGTGCTCTATGAGAGGAGAAAGTAAAAATAAAGAATCAAAGGAGTTTGCAACCGTAGCTATTAACAGAATTAATATATGTTATACAATTGCAACTAAGCATCAACTTAAACTCAATCACTATTTCCATAAGTTTAAAACTCCTGATGAATTTATTACTGGGCCTATAAAAAATCGAACAGTATTTTTTAAAAAAATTTCTTACGGATAGCGGTCTTAGTATGTTCGAAGTAAGTTGGTCAATACTTGACTCAAAACTCAATCATTATTGTTCCAACTAAACACGGACCTGTTTTTTATAATGTACAAACTATTTCAATAGATAAGGATAGCAAAGCTTTAGTTTTTTCCCAAGGTATTGAAGCTCATTTAGACGAGGACTTTCACGCATTGAATGTTATAAATTATAGCATAAGTTATAAGATTTTTTTTTGGAACTAACTAAAATATTGTATTGTTACGCACAAAATCCGAGCTGGAAACAGGAATAAGTATATTCTAAAACGATGGATTTAATTTATATAACTTTAAGGATAACACTGTTATACATGTAACATGGCAACCCTAGATTATGTCCGAAAAATGACAAATATCAAACAAACAAAAAAAACTAGTTGAACAGTTGAAGAGAAGAACTCGGTCGTGTTGATTTAAGAATGAAGTTGAACTTTTATAAAAGTTGTAATTAATAATTTGAAAATCCAAATCGCTTAAACAAGTTAAATTCCCTATAGTTTACTCCGAAACTAATGGAGCTCGAAATAATTAGAAATGCGCATGAAGAGGGTCATTTTAGAACTGCATATATCATCGAGCAACAGTTTTATATACCGCATTTAGAAAGAAAAGTTAACAAAGTTATTAACAATTTCGTCAGATGTATTATACATAATAAAAAGTTGGGAAAGAAAGAAGGAATGTTACAAGTAATTGATAAAGGTGATACCCCGTTGCACACTCTACACGTTGATCATCTGGGTCCAATGGACGCAACCGCAAAGAAATACAAATACATTTTGGCTATAACGGATGCTTTTTCAAAATGTTTGTGGCTTTTTCCCACGAAAACAACCTCGGCGGAAGAGACTAATGCAAAGTTGGCAGTGTGGGTCGATACGTATGGATATCCGCACCGCATCGTAAGTGACGGAGGACCAGCATTTAACGTAGAACATATTTTAATAACCACTGGAGTTCCAAGAGGCAACGGACAAATTGAAAGGTCAAATCGTACAATTTTGGCCGTAATCGCGAAGTTGTCAGCGGATGATACAACAAAACAGGTCGGCCAGGTCCAAAAAGCGATTAACGCGTGCATAAAAAGTTCTACGAATACCTCACTTTTGAGGCTATGTTTGGCGTTAAAATGAAAACAAATATGAACAATAAAATATTCGATATGCTACAGCAAGAATTTGTACAACGTTTTGATGAGGAACGACAACAATTACGGAAGGACCAAAAGAGCAAATCCAAAAAGCGCAAGAACGACAGAAACAGCAATACTACAAAAGATGTAAACCAGCAAACGAATACGTCGTTGGCGACTTAGTTGCCATAAAGAGGACACAGTTTGTTGCGGAAAAGAAATTAGCGAGTGAATATTTAGGGCCATACAAGGTCAGCAAAATTAAGCGAAACAACAGATACGACGTTTTAAAATGTGGCGAATTTGAAGGTCCGGGCAATACATCTACTAGTGCCGACAACATGAAGCCGTGGAGAGCGTTAGAAAATGACGATGTGTTATTGTCATCTGAGACAGATGACGATCAGGATGGCCGAGTGTAACATGGCAACCCTAGATTATGTCCGAAAAATGACAAATATCAAACAAACAAAAAAAACTAGTTGAACAGTTGAAGAGAAGAACTCGGTTGTGTTGATTTAAGAACGAAGTTGAACTTTTATAAAAGTTGTAATTAATAATTTGAAAATCCAAATCGCTTAAACAAATTAAATTCCTATATTTTCGTAATATATTTACTTTATTAAATTCGGTCAGTGCGGAGTTGCAGCAATTACTTCTGCATATAATTTAGATGAGCTTAAATATATGAAGCTAATATTTTTCCAACTTTTAACTAAAATTACCTAAATATGTAAATCTAATACTACTTGAAATAAATAAAACTAAATTTGAGAAAAACTGAAATAAAACTGAAATATTTCTAGTAATAAAACTAAGGTAATATCTTTACTTATTTACATACATACATATATATATATATGAATGAGTTATATGTATAACATATGAACAGTAGTCGAAATAATGCCGATTTCGAAGTAGATTACAATTTGTTTGACTGAATTATTATATAATTAATTATTTTCTTTTATTATATTTATTACTTCATTACTAATTAAAAAGCCATTGTTACATATATATACATATATGTCTATCTGTTTAGAAAAACAAATAAAACAAGTAAGGACGGGGCTGTGCCGAAGACCACATACCTTTCATGAATGGGGCTGAACAATAATCTTATCCCGTTCGTAATCTCCAAATAATCGGATTTATAAGATAAGAAATATATAGTGAACCTAAACGATTTTTAACATAAATATAAAATAAAATATGGCAAAAAACCCCCTTATCTGAACGATCGGTTGTATGGGATATATATTATATAGCTAAGATCGGGGGTTAAGATACTTGGCTTGGATATCATACGTGGTTCCAGGCTCTGGATCAGGGACTGGTATCAGTCTTAGACCGGCCATAGTGACGAATTGTCCCACGTGATTGGTTGTCACGTCCTGCACGAGGTGCCCCTGCTTCTACTGATAATGGCGGATCTAGAGAGGACAACTCGATAAAACCCGCACCCCTGAGTCATTGTGCCGAGCTCAGGGGAGGGAGGACCTTGTTAAGGGTCAAGATCGGTACTCAACGGTGACGAACTGGATTGTTAGGGACTTGATTTTGACTATGGATAGGAATTGATGACTTTGGGCTGGTAGGTGCAGTATTCTGCCACCTTAGTAGGTCGGGGTGAAACCCTATCGAAATGGCTGGTAGGCTAATGCTGCACCTGCCCACGTCCCGTTAAAACCGTGGCGGGCCTCAAGGTACGTTCCGGCTCCGTCGCCGTTAAATTGGTAGTGTAGGTGCGGTTGAAGATTTTCCCGCTTTGCGTCCGGTCTGGCTCTGAACGCATGACCCATAAGGTAATGCGTCAACCCTCGCGTGGCCTCCCTGCGCAGCATAGATAACCACGGGACCGTTGAAGGGCGACTACACAATCGGCTCCGGGTAGCGGCCTTGAGGGGGGACTTCTTAGAATGGACACGAAGACGAACAAAAAGGAGGGTAGGAGTGACGGCGAAGGTCGTCATGGTGCGAGGGACGCGACACGTGCGGAGAGTGCTCCGAAGCAGGTCGCCGCCAGCCGGGAAAGCTCCCGGCGGGTCAAAAGGGCTGATCAGACGGATAAGCGCAGGGGTTTGGTTTCAAACCCCGTAGGTACGGGTAGTTCGGGTAGTGGAGGGGTGTCGAAACCGACACCCAATGCAGGCCCATATGGCGATGTGACGGGGAAAGGCAGAGGTCCGGCGAATGCGACGGACCAGCCCAGTACTAGTAAGGAAGCCCTGTCGCGAGGAGCTTTCCCAACGGGAGCCCTGGGGTCGAAGCCTGCCGGGAAAGGTAGGCGATCGGCGCAGCGTAGGAAAGCTCTGGGTGATCGGCGCCTAGCTGAGAAGATCTTGGAGCGCTACGGCGGAAGGGATGCAGCTCAGATGTCTGAGAAGCATTCCCGGACGCTGGAGTGGGCCAGGAGCGTGCGACGACCACACACCGGTGTCGAACGATGCGGGTGAGCAGCAGGGTTTGGGGGCTATGAAGCGGCAAAGGTCGGATGAGCGGAATGCCTCAACGACAAAAAGGGCCCGAGGGGGTGGGGACGCAATTTCGTTTAGCGAAATCGCTAAACGAGCGGGCTCCATCACCCTCGGGGTCCTGGATAGGAGTAGGGAGGATGGTACCATCTCCCGAGAGGAGTGGCCGTGGGTCGCCAGCGCCATATCAGCGGCCTATATGACCGCTGTTATGGAGAGCCCAGGTACGCGACCATGCTTCGAATACTCGGGGTGGTATCATGGTTTTAGACTGATTACTTGTGCTGACGAGCGGTCGGCCTGTATCTTTAAGAAAATAATTTCTTTGGTTGGGGAGGTCTGGAGGGGAGCCAGACTCGAGGCCGTGGAACGGAGGGATCTCCCACTTCGACCGAGGGCTCGGGTGTGGTTGCCTGCCGGGCCATCTCAGCCGGAGAAAATACTTGAATTAATGCGTTACTGCAACCCGAACCTTCCGACGCATAACTGGAGGGTCCTCAGAGTAGAGGAGGCTATTGGGCCACGTCGGCAAGTGCTGATTCTGCTAAACGCAGAGTCCACCGGTCCTCTCTCTGGCACGAGGGGGATTATCTCCTATGGCCTCGGGTTCTCAACGAGCACTCTTTCTCTGATCACCGATATATTCAGTTCTCGGTGAATGAAGAACGTCCCGGTAAAATATCTTTTAGGAACCCTAAAAGTACCAACTGGGACTTGTATTGTAGGAAGTTCGGAGAGCTATTGCCTGAGGCGCCTATCGTTGGTTCGGACCTGTCCGAATCTGAAGTAGACGGTCTGGTGGAAAAATTCAACTTGGCAAGCAATAGCGCCTTTCAACAGTCCTGCCCACTGAAAACTTATAGGGGAAGGGCAAGCCGCCCTGGTGGTCTGATTCCCTTGACGACCTAAGAGCGTCCAGTAGGCGGCTCTTTAACAGAGCCAGGAGGAGTAAACTACCCTCGGACTGGGAGCTCTATAAGGTGAGTCTGGGGATTTATAAATATGAAATAAGGTTAGCCAAGCGAGATTCATGGCGAAGCTTCTGCGAAAACGTAGAGGGCTGCAATGAATCCGCGAGGCTTAGAAAAATACTCTCTAGGAATCCCGCCCCTCGGTGGTATCTGAGAGATGATGGTGGGGACTGGTCGATGAGTAGCGAGGAGTCCCTGAGACTTATACTGGACAATCATTTTCCCGATGTCCCAGTTGCGCAGGGATCTTCGCTTGCGTGGTCGGCGGTTGCTGGCCATGCAGAAATGCCTGCCATCCCACTACGGGAAAGTCAAATATCCTGGGCTATAAATTCGTTCAAGCCCTATAAGTCACCCGGTCCGGATGGCATCATTCCTGCGCAACTTCAAAGGTCTTTAGGGATTTCCTGCCGCTGGTTGGCCATCATCTACACTAACTGCCTCAGGCTTAACTATATGCCTAAGTCGTGGCACACGGTTAGGGTCATCTTCATTCCGAAGGCCGGCAGGAGCTCTCATGTGTCACCTAAGGATTTCAGGCCAATCAGTCTCTCGTCGTTTCTTCTTAAGACGTTTGAGCGGCTGATTGGACTGTACCTACGAGAAAGGATACCTGGGGGTTACTGTCGGCTTCACAGTATGCGTACTGCAAAGGCAGATCGACGGAAATGGCTCTCCATTCGATTGTAAAGCAAATAGAGGGGTCTCTAGAACATAAAGAGTATGCTCTGGGTGCCTTTCTAGACATCGAGGGGCTTTTAACAATGTCTTACCGGGGGCAATCGAAAGAGCTCTGGTGGGTTTAGGAGTCGAAGCGGCTCTGGTTGAATTTATTAGCAAACTTCTATGCGGCAGAATTGTCGCAGCGGAGTGGGGAGGAGCCATAATAAGGGGGAAGGTGTGCAGGGGCACGCCACAGGGGGGTGTCCTATCTCCTCTGCTCTGGGTTGTGGTAGTCAACGAGCTTCTTGTGGAGCTGGAAGCCAATGGTTTTCGGGTGGTTGCCTATGCAGATGACCTCGCTATCCTAGTCAGGGGCAAATTTCTGGGCACCCTGCGCGATGTCTGCAGGGATACCTGGATACTGTGGCTAGGTGGGCTGAATCATGTGGATTGGCGGTCAACCCGGGAAAAACAGAATTGGTTCTTTTTACAAGGAGATATAAGATACCCGACTTCAGAACTCCTTCGATTGGAGGGGTACCGTTGGTACTTACTGACAGGGTTAAATATTTGGGAATTGTTCTGGACAAGAAGCTGTCCTGGAGGCCCAATGTGGAAGATAGGGCCAGGAAGGCCGGGGTTGCCTTGTACTGCTGCAGGGGGGCTATCGGAAAGAGATGGGGGCTCTCGCCAGGAGTAGTACACTGGCTTTATGAGATGGTGGTCAAACCGATTCTGCTATATGGGGTGCTGGTATGGTGGAAAGCACTGGACGCGGCGAGCACCTCCAAAATGCTAGTGTCAGTGCAACGGACGGCGCTTATCGGTATCAGTGGCGCTATGAGAACAACACCTACCTTGGCACTGAATGTCATGCTGAATATACATCCAGTAGATATTGCGGGAAAGGCACCCGCTGCTCGGTCGTTGGTCAGGCTTCGTGATATGGGTTATATGCTTTCTGATTTCGGACACTCTAGCCTTCTTACTAGTTTCGACTTTATCCCGGACAGGACGGACTATTGCATGCCGGTGGCCGCTCCCTATACAACCTTCACTTCAGTCATTCCCCCGAGGGAGGAGTGGAGAAGAGGAATTATCTGGGGCATGGGACCAGTTAACTTGTTCACGGATGGGTCGAAGTTGGACGGAAAGGTTGGCGGGGGGGGTCTTTTGTTAAGAGCTAAATGTAAGCCGCAAGTTTAAGTTGGCTGATCACTGCAGTGTATTCCAAGCGGAAGTTGCTGCGATTAAGGATGCGGTGGATGAAATGCTATCCAGCGCTACTACGGTTAGGGAATTTAACATCTACTCTGATAGCCAAGCGGCTATAAAGGCCTTGAGCTCAACTACAGTGCGATCGAGGGTGGTCTGGGAGTGCCTGACCTCACTTGCAATTGCATCGAATTATTTTACAATTAAGATTATCTGGGTGCCGGGCCATAGTTATATTCCGGGTAACTGTCAAGCGGATCTCTTAGCCCGAATCGGTACAACTGAACCGGATGAAGATGGCTGTAGGGATTTCGGGATTCCGCTAGCCACCTGTGGATTGCTCTTCCATAGCTGGGCCTCGAGTCAGCTCAGCAAACGTTGGGCGGACACTACGTCTTGTAGGATATCAAGATCTTTCTGGCCGAAAGTGGATGGCAGGAGGTCTGCTGAAATAATTGGGTTCACTAAGGCTCACCTATCAATGGTCATTGGGGTTTTGACAGGGCACTGTCCCATGGGTATCCATGCGGTACGTCTCAATATATTGGAAACTCCATCCTGCTGCAGCTGTATGGAGGATGATGAGGTGGAATCACCAAATCACTTTATGCTTGACTGCCCAGCTTTTGCCAGAACTAGGCGAAAGTATTTCGGTCGTGACTCACTTGGATCCCCCGAGGAGCTATCCAAGGTTGAGATCGGGATCATTCGGAACTTTATCGTTGCTACCCAACGATTCTCTAAGTAGTTATATCTACGACACCGTTAGTTTAGTTTATTATATGTGGTATCACAACGGACCGTCATGTTGTCTAAGTGAGCTTCCTCTATCAGTGAAGCTACCACCCAACCTAACCTAACCTATAGCTCAGATCGAAATAATTTTTATAGGAAATCTACTATGATATATTAGAATATATATCACCAAGTTTCACGCTTTTATATTGGAAACTAAGGGAGAAATGGCCAAAAATCTTTCTATCTGAGCGATCGGTTGTATGGGATAGGTATATACTATATACATATAGCTCCGATTAAAGTGATTTTTTCAGAAAATCTTCTATGATATATTAGAATAAATATCACCAAGTTTAACGTTTTTATATTGGAAATTAAAGGAGAAATGGCTAAAAATCTTTCTATCTGAACGATCGGTTGTTTGGGATATATATTATATATAGCTCCGATCGAAATGATTTTTTCATGAAATCTTCTATGATATATTAGAATAAATATCACCAAGTTTAACGTTTTTATATTGGAAATTAAGGGAGAAATGGCTAAAAATCTTTCTATCTGAACGATCGGTTGTATGGGATATATATTATATATAGCTCCATCGAAATTATTTTTTCATGAAATTTTCTATGATATATTAGAATAAATATCACCAAGTTTAATGTTTTTATATAGGAAATTAAGGGAGAAATTGCCAAAAATCTTTCTATCTGAACGATCGGTTGTATGGGATATATACTATATATAGCTACGATCAGTGATTTTTTCAGGATATCTTCTATGATATATTAGAATATATATCACTGAGTTTCACGTTTATACTTTCTAAATTGCGACAGGAATGACCAAAATCGTCTTATCTGAACGATCGGTTGTATGTGATATATATTATATATAGCTCCATCGAAATGATTTTTTCAGAAAATCTTCTATGATAATTAAAATATATATCACCTAGTTTCACGTTTATACTTTCTAAATTAGGGGAGAAAAGGCCAAAAATCTTTCTATCTGAACGATCGGTTGTATGGGATATAACTATATATAGCTCCGATCAGTGATTTTTTCAGGATATCTTCTGTGATATATTAGAATATATATCACTGAGTTTCACGTTTATACTTTCCAAATTGCGACAGGAATGACCAAAATCGTCTTATCTGAACGATCGGTTGCATGGGAGATATATATTATGGTGGTCCGATCCCACCGGATCCGACAAATGTCTAATATAATACAAAAATACATCCTTGTGCCAAATTTCATTGAGATATCTCAAAATTTTAGGGACTAGTTTGCGTTCAAACAGACAGACGGACGGACAGACGGGCATGGCTATATCAACTCAGTTCGTCACCCTGATCAATTCGGAATACTTAATGGTGAGCCTATCTTCTATATTTCTCAACGTTACAAACATCGGACCAAAGTTAATATACCATTTCATGTTCATGAAAGGTATAAAAATATGTTTTTATAATCCATAACTTTTATTATTTGTAAATTTTATTAACTGGATTAAGTTGAATTTTTCATAATGTATGAGACAATATTTTCATTGCAGACTTAAATTTGTATAAGCCGTGTAGTAAAACAAACCCCGGCCGCAATTTTTAGTATACTTTTATTTAAAAAGTAGAGACTATTCGTATGCAGATTTTAATTTGTAATAATCCGTATAGTTAAACTTAAAAATCTGTAAACGAATTTTCTGTATGCTGCTCTGTAAAAATTAGAGAATTCCCAATAAAAGTTTCTGTGCAGTCTTTAATATTTAATTACCCATATAGAAAATTTACATATCAAACTCACAATTTTAAGTATGCAGTTCTTTAAAAATTAAAGAGCTCCTAATAAACCCTTATGTGCCGCACTGTAAAATTTAATTTGCTTAACAACAACTTCCGTTATGCTGTTCTTTGAAAGCTAATATATTATATCCAATTTCTACTACGTCATACTTGAAAAAATATAAAAGGGTAACCCAAAAATTATATAAATTTGGAGTGGGGAGCACTTTGAAGTGCTAGCATACTAAATATTAAAGAAAATTTTCCCAGCGTGTAGCCTTACTGAGACTGATCATATCAACTCTGTGGTAAGAAAGGTATATGGCACTCTGCGCAGTTTGCGACAGTCCGCGCCTTTTATGCCATTACGTATCAATAGAAAGCTTGCCATCCAACTCATTACACCCTTATTACATACTCGGAGCTGATCTACAATAAGATCGACTCAAGATCTACCCATAAAATGGAGGGTGCCTTTAACTACGTCACTCGCTATGGCTATAGCTTACATAAGTTTGAACATATATCCGCTTGGAGATCTAGACTTCTGGGCTGCAACCTGACGGATTATCAGAAGGCAAGGAGTTGCATTTTTCTGTTTCGCCTGATCCTAACAAAAACACCGGCATACTTGTATAATAAAATCGTATTTAATAGGTCTCTCCGCTCATGCACTCTCTCCGTACCTACTTTTAATTATGCACCTTCGACTAGGCTGTTTTTTATCAACACCACGCGTCTCTGGAATTCAATCCCTGCTTCTGTGAGGAACTCTCCAGGCAAAAACAACTAAAGACGTATTCTTTACAGCTACCTTTCTAGTATTGAGACTTAAATTGGCTAGCCAAAATAATTTCAAACTACTGCTCTACTGTTTTTCTACTACTTTCTTAAAAATTTTTTGATTTGTTCACTTATGTAACTTAGATTAATGTTTAGGCATACTTTGTTTCATGTACATATTTATAATTGAATTGCAATGTTATTTCTGTACTCTTAAAATATTTCATTATCTTAATATACTAATGTGATTAAATAAACCCAACAGAATACAATACAATTGTACATAACATCCAGAGCCGTAATAAAATCAACAAATCTCTTGCCGGCAGAACTTGGGGTATAGACCACCGCATTGCCACTCCCAGAGTAGTTGGCTGGCCCACTGACGCTTTTATACTATGCCTAAGAAATTAAACCGCCGAGGAGTACCTCTGAGGATGCGAAGCGGCAGTGGCACTAATTTCGTGGGAACTAGTAAAGAAGATTTGGTGTTGATAGAGAAAGGGTTTGTCGAAGAAGGTATACGGCAGTGTATGGAATGGATATTCAATTCACCTGGTAATCCATCGGCAGGAGCTTCATGGGAGAAAAAGGTGCGCTGCATAAAGAACGCACTTTCCTTTGCACTGAAGACGAAGGTGCCACAAGTAGATATATTGCAGAGTTTATTAATAGAAACACAGAAGCTGGTCAATTCCCGACCTTTGACTTATCTGCCCTTAGAAAACGAAAATGCGTAGCCCTTGACTCCAAGCCATTTTATTTTGGGTGTGCAAACGATGTTCAGACGCCGAGTGTGGCTGGACGTATATGCCTACATAAACAACGGCACAACGTGCAGTAGATGAAACAGACCTTTTGCAAAAGGTGGGTGTTCGAGTATCTTCAGATGCTTACGAGACTTATTATACCTACAACACTAATAAGACTCTGCAAACTGATGATGAATAACACCACCAGCGCAAGAAAAATAAGGCAGCGCCACTCTGAAATTCAAAACAATGTTTTGGAAAGGGCACGACTATGAATGAACGTTAATGTATTTATATAGTTTGTACATATCAATATGCAAATTTATGAAAATAGCTAGAATAAGAGGACATAAATTTAATTGTAAAAATTATTTTAAATAAGCATTATTTATTAATTAAATATTATTTAAACAAAAAGGACGCGTTTCATTGCTGCAAAAAGCGAATTGAAAGAAGGTAACCGGTAGGGGTAACTTGTGAACCAGATACCCGTGTTACTGTTGCATATTTTTGTTAGCGATAACGAAAACATACCTAAGGAGGTAACTTCAAAATGTAAATAACATCGAGCTATAAGGAATGTCGACAACACAGTAGGTAAGAGCAAGAACGCGAGTCACACGTACACTATTTTGAGAGATCGCGTGCCTTACTTTTTGCCCGATATCAATGTAAAATTTATTAAGACAGGGTCCCCAAAATTCAAGCTGTGGCTGTGTGAGTAAAACTAAAATCATCTTATTGGCAGTGGTTTAGTTGCTGATGAAAAATCAATGAGGCAGGACGTACGCACGCATGTTTGTTAACAAACAAAAATTCGTAAATATGCCATATAAGTACTACTTTATTGCTTGAGTCTAAGAAAAAATTTTAACAAAATAAATTGTTAACATGAAACATGTTTGCAAAATATCTTTTCGCAAATTCCCAAAGAAGAGAACAATAATACATGTGAAGTGGCGCCAATAATTATTCAGCTAAATGAGGACCGATGGATTAAGACGTTAATTGGTGACTAAGTTATCGGTGACGATTAAATAATCGATTATATAACGAGTACCTGCACCACAAAACAAGAAGATTGCACATTCACGACTTCAAAATTGCTTCGTTCTGCGCGTCTACGTCACAGTTGACTTGAGCGAACAGCTGATATGCTGTTTTTATTGCAAAATACAAGAGCATATTTTTGTGTAAATTTATTCTATTTTAATTAATAACTTTTTAACTAAAATATTTTTAACCGGAAATGTATCGGAGAAATGTATCGTTCTTATCGGTCAACTATAATTTTATCATATCTAAACAAATAACGCCGAAACTTGGTGAACTAACGAAATTGGGTAGAGGTATTCCACTTGATCCAATGATGGGTAAATTGCTGTTTGCTAGTGAGGAGTAGTAGAAGTTTGGAAGAATTGCATTTCAAGTTTGAAATATAACTAACCAATGGGTATAATTTAGTTTGATTTCATACCCGGAACTCCATGCTTTGTAAACAGGATTTTGTAATGATTGGTTTAGAAAAAGAAAGTGTTGTTTACATGCTGATGGTTAGCGTTACAAAGCAGTTTCTCTTTATTGACGAAATTCATTTCTACTTATACAAAAGTTCTTAACCCTACACATACATACTTACATTAATATTTACGTACTAGAGGTGCATGACTGAATAATGAGAAATGCTTAGTCAGCAAATTATTATATTGACCTACATATTGTCAATATGATCCGCGCTTGAGCAGTTTGGTATGACGCATCAATATATTGGGTGATTTGGCAAAGGCGAATGAACTCGTGGTTGTCTGGGTCAATTAGATATAAACGTTTGTTTGTAAGTATATTTGTAATGTTAAACGTGTTTGAAGTGAGGTGAATTTCACGCAATACTACACCATCGGCCTTTAAGAGAGCGTATATAACTTTATGCTTAATTATAGACGGTCACTCTAATGTCACTGTTATAAGTGTGCCGTGCTGTTTCATTTTACGTTGAATGACCCAGTCAACTTGCTTGGTGTTACCAAATAAAATTTTTTCTTGAATTCAGTTGTAATTTATGTCATAGTGGTAACTTTATACTATAAATAGTGAATTTTTTGCTTATGTGCTTTCTTGTTGTTTTTATTCGCTTGCATTTGCTTTACACACAGTGCCCATTATGCTGATTCTCGCTTTTTCATAATAAGCTGACTTTTTCTATTTTTTTTTTTTTCCTTATATATACAATGATATATTTACTATGATGTGTAATGTTTTGCACAGTCGACCCTTAAGAGCGTCGACTCACTTAAAAATCGGCTTGTGTTTACACATTAACGTTTGTTAATTAATGGTAACTGGATACCAATATGAATTGTTTTTTTTTTGTTTTCTCATTTTTATTTTCGTATTTGTTGTGTGCTGACTTTTGAATGACGAATAAAGTGGAATGCTATTGTTGAAACTGTTTGTTTTTTTTTGTTTTGTTAAATTATTGTGAGTCATTAGCATATTTTTATATTGGGTAAACCTATTCTTATGGACTATTATTTCCTTATTTTTTAGTTAGGTTAAAGTCAAAATATTTCCTATTACTATTTTCTAATCTATTGTGGGGTTAAAGTAAAAATATTTTTTTTTTGTGTTACCTATTCTATTGAGGTATAAGTTAAAGACATTTTCTCTAAAATTTTGATATCTCTAAAAGAAATAGGTTTACTTAATTGAAACAGGTCATACTTATATCTATTGGTGGTTAAAGTAAAAGTATTTTTCCTAATATGTAAAATTATGAATTCTTGAATTGTGAGGTTTTCTTAAATGGGACCCAGGCAGTAAATGTTTGTTTTTATTTTCTTAAACTAATTCCGCATATTATTCAAGAAAAAAATTTTTTTTCACTTATCCTTTTTTCATTCAGAATAAGGTAAACCTCTAATAAATTGCATAGACAACTGATGGGTTGCTGGCGGAAGAGCGGGGTAGCTATGTATTGGTAGTAGTTCTATTAATGGGTAAGTGGAAGGTACAGTGGATGCAAAAATTTTTCGTATCTTTAAATGTTATATTTGCGATATTTTCCCTATTTTCAAGCAATATCCTTGATCTTTTATGTCATGCAATTTCTGCGGCGGCCACCAAGACAGAATCGTCATGATATTAATGAAGAATTATTTAATTTTTAACCGGAATTTGTCACCCTCAAACCCTTTTGGGTTTGTGCAATTTTTTGATCTTAGAGAACTTGGGTACCTACTTTTATTATTTTAAATTTGCCTACTCGAGTATATATTCAATTATTTTTCACCAATTTGTCAGCCAATTGGACGGCTGTGTTTTTCCTGGATTTCCGGCATTTCTTGTATGCCTGGGCGAATATTGTCCTAAGTCAATAACTTCCTCAACAATGTGGTTGTTTGAAATCCTTTCTAACGCCACATGTCTTCTTGCTGCAAATTTATATAGCGCTTCACATATATTTTTATAGGTTCTCTTTGTGACTTTTTCTCCATATTTTTTTTTCTGTTGATTGCAATATTTTAAGAGTTATTATTTGAATTATTTGTTGCTCTTCCTCAGCTTTGGGTTTGGTTTTAAATAGTAGGGTAAGAGTTTAAGTAATAGGGTACTAAAAATACAATTCCTTAGATACGACCTTGAACAGGTTTTAATTGCCTACATTTAACTTTCATATAACTTTTGAATATCATGGCCATTGCAATGATCAATATCCCGATTACGCAGATTAATTTTTGTATTTTTTGTTTCTACCTCATCTGGTGATTCGTATTTAATTATCCTGTTTAATGTTTCTGAATTTCCTGAATTTTCCTTTCCTAATTCATATCCGGCTAATGTCCTAAGTCAATAACTTCCTCAACAATGTGGTTGCTTGAAATCCTTTCTAACGCCACATGTCTTCTTGCTGCAAATTTATATACCGCTTCACATATATTTTTATAGGTTCTCTTTGTGACTTTTTCTTCATATTTTTTTTTTTTTTGTTGTTATTATTGGCTGGTTTTTTGGTATTAGTTTTTTTTTTTTGCTTATGTTTTGCCTATTTCCACTGTCGTAGAATTTCTTATTGCTTCGTGGCCATCTTTGTCAGGAGCATTCAAAGGAATTATGCAAGTTTTGATTTGCTATTAAATTTTGGCAGAGTTAATGAGTCTGCCTTTACTGTTAATTGCAACATTTTAAGAGTTATTATTTGAATTATTTGTTGCTCTTCCTGGGTGAGGGTGAGAGTTTAAGTAATAGGGTACTAAAAATACAATTCCTTAGATACGAGCTTGAAAGGTTTTAATTGCCTATATTTAACTTTCATATAACTTTTGAATATCATGGCCATTGCAATGATCAATATCCCAATTACGCAGATTAATTTTTTGTATTTTTTGTTTCTACTTCATCTGGTGATTCGTATTTAACTATCCTGTTTTCTCTTTCTGAATTTCCTGAATTTTCCTTTCCTAATTTATATCCGGCTAATGCTTTCATTATGCCGCGTGCTATCTTTGTCCACCACGACATTTTGAAATGTAAGTATCTTCCTGCTTCTATGAGTAATGAACTAAATTTAATTTTTAATAAAATTTTTGAATTTTATTCTTTTATCCTATGCATTCCATTTTACTTGTTTATTTATTTAACATTATTAAAGTCTAAGAAAATGTTTGTTCTTAACGGAAAAATTTGTTTAACTCACAATATATTTTTTCTTTCAACTTACAATATATTTTAAAAACTAATTTGTATGCCATTTTCAATGATAGCGTTAATATCCTTTTTTTTTTTTTTTAAAATTCCGTTAGATTTTAATCATTAAAAGTTTTTTAATAAGACATTTTAATTTTCTTCATATTTATTTTTTTTTGACATTTTTCTTTAAATTTTATTAAAGTATATATAACTTAAAATTTCAAAGTTCCTTTAAATTAAGATAGTCCTACTTTGAATAAAGAGAAGAAGAGAATAAAATTCCCTAAGCAAAAGCGAAGTTTTTGCTCATAGTTCAGCGTCCCTAAGGCCGCTGAATTGGTTCTAGTTATACGTACTTATTTACTCTTACAGCTGAATTCAGTAAGCCGTCTCTAGTCACTATTAGATACTATTTGGGGTGAAAATCACTTTTGAGACAATTTGCCATTCTGTAAGCTGTTTCGCGTCTCCAACCTCACAAAAGCAATCACTAATTTGCGAGCTGGGCCGGGGCAGATCACAAACGTGAAAATTTCAGAATAAGTATGAAATTTTTTTCCGAAAAACGCTTTTAATAAATTGTTTTATTGATTTTCTTTACAAAATTGTGAACGGCGTGCAAGCTCAGCCACAATGCCACCCAAAGTTATGTTGACAAAATGCAATGCTATATTATTTTGTTCAATGTATGAGTAAATTGAATTTTTGTTGAATTTTGTTGATATGGTGAATTGCTTTTGTGACTTTCGTTTACTGAATACTGAAATCATCTCAGGTCACAAAAATTGTCTCTAAAGGAAAATCTCAAATTTAGAGACATGAGATGAGACTGACTTACAGAATTCAGCCGTTAGACTAATTGCTGCCAGTCATGCTGCCATTTGGTTGATCCTTCAGAATGTTGCTGTTTATAGCATGTCATTTAAGTCCGCTTATTCCACTTCGCCTTATGCTTGTATACTGCCATTCGTGTCTCACGTTAATTTTGTACGACCTCAAAATTGTCGGTGCTTATGTATTTTGAACATCTGAACGTCATGCTGAACATATACCCAGTAGATATTGCGGGAAAGGCGGCCGCGGGAAGGTCGTTGGTCAGCCTTCGTGATATGGGATATATGGGCTTTCTGACCGCGGACACTCTAGCCTTCTTACCAGTTTCGACTTTGTCCCGAACAAAACGGACTATTTTTGTTTTTGTTTGCCAAGGGCTAAATTTAAGCTGCAAGTTTAAGTTGGCTGATCACTGCAATGTATTCCAAGTGGAAGTTGCTGCGATTAAGGATGCGGTGGATGGAATGCTATCCAGTGCTACTACGGTTAGGGAATTTAACATCTACTCTGATAGCCAAGCGGCTATAAAAGCCTTGAGCTCAACTACAGTGCGATCGAGGGTGGTCTGGGAATGCCTGACTTCGTTTGCGATTGCATCGAATTATTTTACAATTAAGATTATCTGTTCCCGGGCCATAGTGATATCCCGAGTAACTGTTAAGCGGATCTCTTAGCCCGCATCTGTACAACTGAACCGGATGAAGATGGCTGTAGGGATTTCGGGATCCCGCTGGCCACCTGTGGATTGCTCCTCCATAGCTGGGCCTCGGGTCAGCTCAGCAAACGTTGGGCGGACACCACGTCTTGCAGGGTAGCAATATCTTTCTGGCCGAAAGTGGATGGCGGGAGGTCTGCTGAAATAATTGGGTTCACTAAGGCTCACCTATCGATGGCTATTGGGGTTTTGACAGGGCACTGTCCCATGGGTATCTCAATATACTGGAAACTCCATCCTGCTGCAGCTGTATGGAGAATGATGAGGTGGAATCACCAAATCACTTTATGGTTGATTGCCCAGCTTTTGCCAGAAATAGGCGAAAGTACTTCGGTCGCGACTCACTTGGATCTCCCGAGGATTTATCCAAAGTTGAGATCGGTATCATTCGGAGTTTTATCGTTGCTACCCAACGATTCTCTAAGTAGTTATACCTAAGTCACCGTTGTATTTGGTGTATGTGGTATCACAACGGACCTTCGTGTTGTCCAAGTGAGCTATCTTTATCAGGGCAGCTACCACCTAACCTATCCTAACCTATTTTTATATCTGAATTTGTACTTTTTACTACTGCGGGATCTTCCAGATTTTTAGCAGGATCTGGTGAGATCTAATTAATTTTAATTGCGCGAAAAAAATAAAAACTTGGCAGGATCTCGTCCAGTAGGATCTTTTAACGTTACTTGTTCAGCAACTTTTAGTGATCGAACTGGCAGGATCTTCCTCCAACTAGATTTTTAGTAGTTTTGCCAATTTCAATCTAGTTTAGCAGGATCGCCATGTAATGATTGGTTTAAAAAAAGAAAGCGTTGTTTACACGCTGATGGTTGCGTTACAAAGCTATTGTTCTTTATTGACGAAATTCATTTCTATTTATACAAAAGTTCTTAACCTACACATACATACTTACATTAATATTTATATACTAGAGGTGCATGACTGAATAATGAGAAATGGTTAGTCATCAAACTATTATATTGACCTACATATTGTCAATATGATCCGCGCTTGAACAGTTTGGTATGACGCTTCAATATATTGGGAGATTTGGCAAATGCGAATGAACTCATGGTGGTTATCTGGGTCTATTAGATATGAACTTTTGTTTGTAAGTATATTTGTAACGTCAAGTGTGTTTGAAATGAAGTGAATTCCACGCAATACTACAATTTGAACACAATTGGCGGGAACGAAACCAATTGTGTTTTGCATGAAAGAAATAAAAACACGATATTTAGTATTTATACATAGAAATATGTATAATAATTACAATCAGTCTTTATTTCGTCAATATGTATTATCACAATTAGAGGACTGTAGGAACTTATGTTTTGATTGTAATTTGAATATCCAACGATGAAAAAATTCGGCAGACGCAGGAACAGCTGGTGACTTGCTGACTTGGAAACTAAATCAGAGCCGACGGCAACTTCCAAATCGCCACCGAAAATGCTGGATCAAGAGGACGATGGGAAGTTTTCCGTTGCTTGCTGACAAACGAAAAAATAGTTAAGTCGATGGTGGCTACCCGGTAGGAAATTAATTGGGCCACTGGCCTAAACAGGATTATTAAATTTGAATTCCGTAATTTGAGGTACAAATGTTCCGAAGGATTGGTATCATTTGCTGCGATGCTTTCTGTGAATAGCGCAATATTCTACCGTCCAAAAGATAAAATACATGCCGGTACAGCTCGTAAGAACTTCAGTCATATGCATGGTGGTCATTTGAGTTTGTTGCAAGCCTATAATCAGTGGCTTGATACAGATTATAGCACGCAATGGTGCTAAATTATGTTCAATATCGTTTATCCATTTAAAGAGGATCTAATAGCTGCAGGAAAGGAGCATCAGGTAAAATACAGCACAATTTGAAAAATTAAAAACTTAATATCTAATTTTCTCAGATTTTAATAGTTGTGGCTGGTTTTACAGATATGTTTTACACATCCTAGACGTGTAGCTGCCATGTGGGTTGCAGCGCTTATAGCTCAGAAATGAGCGAAGAATTGGGAAATGAAATTGGCTAAAGTACGACCACAGAATCGGTATGTGTTGTTCGATATTATAACCAGCTTTTGCATGTGACTGTTCAGTCTACAGTGTCCTGTAAGAATAGCTGTTAGGATTCTTAGGTTATCTTTCGAGTGGCCGAATAATGTCATATACACTTTTAATAACAATTTTAATTTTTACAGAACGCAGAACTGAAGGACACCATCCGAATAGCAACGGATCAATTGGGTCTCTGCATTGCACTCAAAGATATTGCGTTTAAAGATTTAATAAACCTACAGCGGGATGGCGCTTCCCATACATACATACCCTTGGATTCTTTGATGATATAATAATACTGCCATCTGCATTACAACATGCTTCCCGGTGGTACGAGGAAGCTGAACAAGCTTGGGTGTGGGAATATCCACTATAAGATGGTGCTAAGCATGATTTATTCGTGGATATAGGAGAACCAATCAATTGTCGTGTTTTACGTGAATTTTTTGAAGAAAATTTATCAATTAGACCACCAAAACACAGACACACGGCAATCAGGTTCAGCAGCGGGTACATCCGCCGGCCAACCAGCATCCACACAACAAATAGGAATAAAGACTCCATACCGGATAGTGGTGTTTATAAAAAGTGTAGATATATTAATAATAATATCACGTATCAAATTAATTTTAGGCTGCTATTAATAATTATATTATATAATTATAAAATATTAATTCGAAATCTTCGGGAGTGAAATGCACTTGTTTTGAAATGCATGCTGTTTTGAGATTCATTACGTCCTTTCGGCGGCAAAAATTAAGCCATTTCTTAACCACTACTGCATCCTTTGGAAAATGGAAAAATCTCCATTTGTTTTCACTGGTTTTCTTGTTGTTGTTGTCACACCCAAACACAGAACAAAGCATTATTAATATAATTATTTAATTAAAATTTTTACAAATATAAGTATATCAAAGCGCGGCTAAATGAAAATGAGCAATTTCTACGTCATTAAAAACAGCTGATCTTTTGTTTACATGTCCAATGCGCAATCTTCTAAGTGTGATTTGTGGAGTACCTGCACAAATCAAAATAAGAAGATTACGTAATGCGCTTGTAAACATTACATCAGCTGTTTTGATGGCGCGTGAACTGACCCTTTTCATTTAGCCGGTTTTGATATACGTATATTTGGTGTTATTTGTAAAAGTTTTAATTAAATAATCATATTAATAATGCATTGTGCAGTATTTGGATATAACAAAATCAACAAGAAAACCTGTGAAAACAAAAGGATATTTTTACATTTTCCGAAGGATGCAGTAGTGGCTAAGAAATTGCTTCCCATTCCAATGAAAGCGACTCGCCTTCGAGAAAAGTACTCGGAGATTATTTATTTTATTTAAAAAAAAAATAGCTAAATAAGTTTAATTACATATATTCAAATAAATATCTTATTATATAATTTCTTTTTAATGCCAGTATTTTTATCATAGATATCTTATAGGGTCTAAACACAATGCGTCTTACTCACAAGTAATTTTTGATATTGTATGTATTGTTGTATGTATTGTTTAATGCTTCTCCCAATAGTCCGCTGAATAATGTTCAGGCAACTCTTCCCGTCGTATAACTTCGTCGTCTTCGACTAAAATATCTTGTTAGGGATCGTAAGTTACGCCTTTTTATAACTATAACAGTGTAATTTCCGTATAAGGCACAGTTCCTAATTGCGTCAATTATATGACAAACTTTTGTGAATCCTCATCACCTTTCAAATCGCTTATTTTATTGAAGAGTAGCGTCAGAGCTTGACCGCCACGTAAAGGCTCCATTACCGATACTTAGCATAGACTTGACTTGGCTTGCGAACTGTCACTTACAGTTCTGTTAAATAAACATTGCATGTTACTGATTACTCAAAACTTAACTTGACTTAGAAGTCTGTTGAATTTTGATTTTCTATGTAAGTTCTAAGTGACGTTTACATTTTGAGATGCCATTTGTTTGTTTCCATTTCATTTTGACATTTTGTCATACAAATTGACATTTATTTAAAAATAAATTTCAACGCTGATTATGATGCCAGATTTTATGCGCCAAGTGGAGTATAATCGTGGCTAAGTTGCCAAGTTTACGCCAAGTCAAGTCAAGTCTATGCTAAGTATCAGTAATGGGGGCTTAAGTCATTCTCTAAAATATCCGGAACTGCACCAGCCAAAACTTCCACCGCATTTAGAGTGGGTCGGACGTAGAATAATATTGTAACGAAATTAGGGAAATTCCTCTTATTTGAAACCTTCTGCTAACGTTCGAATCGCTAAACTATTGAATACTCAATACTCAATCACTCCAATATTCAGTTTGCATACTGGCCTTTATTTAGATAACTTTGGGAGTAGTACTTCACAATTATAGTCACAACCAATAGAGTGTTTAAATCAAAACTGATTCTGATTCTTCAGCTTGCGCTGCTTTATTCTCTCGGTTTCTCTTTCACCAATTTCTCTTATAGCGCATATAACACTACTTTATTTTTGCATGGATTCCAAGCTAAAAAAGCTGACGAAACTTTATCGGAACTTCAAAACACAAAAACGATTTCTATCATGAAAAAGCGAGGCCACTTTTCCCCCATAATTTGTGAGTTTGGCATGTTTTTGTTTATGCTTTACATTTTATTTTTACATTAACATTTTTAACAATAAAAACAATGCAAATAACACGCGCAAATTATTTCGGTCTCTAATAGTTCACTTTTTTCACAAGACTCTTGTTTTTAATTTTTTTTATGCACCAAATTTTCAAACTAAAAACAAAATTTTCATTTGTCAGAAAAAAATAAAGAAAAAACGGCCGAATGTCAAAAAAAACCTATCGAAAAACAAACTGGCTCGTTTGTTTTTAATTAACTAGATTGTATTTTTCTTGTATTTCGTTAGTTTTTTGAAACATAGTTTATACACTTACACCAGTACTGAAGCCGTATTAGGAGGGAGTGCGACAAAAAATTTTAGATAAAATACAGGAAAAAATACACGAAAATAAAGTAGTGTCATATAGGTATAAGGTCTAGTCATATCGCGATGTCGAGAATGATGGTACCTCATGCTTGGTTATATACAGGTATATTGGTACTTCATCTTTTTCTACTAGCCATATGCGTGTATATGGGTGAGTAGCAGCTTCGGCTGATGACTACATATTTGTGTGTGGGAGATATCTCTTCGTCGCCTTCTACATAAGAGTGGCTGCTTGAAAAACTATAGAATAGCATATCAGCTGCTCGCTCAAGGATAAACTGTGACGTAGATGCGCAGACCGAAGCAATTTTGAACTCGTGAATGCGCAATCTGGGTATGTGATTTGTGGAGTTGACCGATAAGAACTACTAACTACGCAACTAACTTCTAGATATTAAGGGCGTTACTTCTAAGTTTAAAAAAAGAACCAACGGAATATAGAATTAGATAAGCTAAGCAACACAAGTGAAATAAACAATTATATGAAGTACAACCCCAAAAAATCTAGTTTATATATCTCAGGTGTGGGGTCAAATCCATATAATCAGCTCAAAAAAAAAAAAAAAACAACGGCGCATAATCATAGTCAAAATAAAATTTTATTTTTAAATTTAGTTTCAGCTTTTTTGACAGATAGCTCATAGAAAATTATTTCAAAAAGCTGCAACCAAATTTAAAATCTATTTTATTTTGACTATGATTATGCACCAATATGTCCAATCCGAAACAGTAGTTGAAAAAAGCACTTACCGATGCAGGTGCCGAATTTCCACCAACAGCAACGCTTTAATAGCTGCGCAAATTACTAGAGGACATTGTTGGGAAGAAATCATGGAGTATGCAAGTTGATACTCCCAATGCGAAAGAAACTGACGATTCTGAAGAAATTGCCGACACCGTCAACTTAAACTCTACCGCCCATAACACCGCTGCCGTTAACGTCAACGCCGCTGCCGCCAACACAGCTGCTCATTTTTCTTCTGACGCTCGTATTGCCGAAAATAATGTCGCTGCCACTTGTTGAGTACTCGAACACAGCACTCAGCTCTATCTATCGATAACAATCGTCTATCTATCGGAAAATTCACAACACACTCTTCTCTATACCGTCAAATAAAACTAAGTACATAAAATCTACCTCGTGTGTATTTTCTTAAAGAAAACTAATCCAGCTCTGCTGAAACAATCGTAAGATATTCCAACAAACGCTTCCACTGCGCCACGTCATTAAATCGAACCTAAACATAAGAAAGATATATTTATCAAAAATAAAGAAGGAGAAACCAAAATTGGCGGAAAAAGAAATTTGGCCCGTCTTGACAGAAAAAACCAACTTTAATAATTGGAAATTTAGAATCCAATTAATATAAGAAGAAAACATGGCAGCATATACGTTAACAGAAGAGGAAACACAAGATAATAGCGCAAAATTTAGAAAGGTTGATGCGACAGAGCGGCCGATCATTGTAAAGTGTCTCAGTGACAAACATTTGGAAATAATAAAGTCATGCAACAATGCGAAAGAAATGATAAAGCACCTTAAAGACGTGTTTGAACGCAAAAGCATTTACAACAGGCTTCATCTCAAAAAGAGATTAATAACAATACGGTGCGGTGAAAATGAAAAGTTACAAGACTTCTGTTGTAGGTTCGATGCCACTGCAAGTGATTTCATTGCAATAGGAAGCAAAATATCAAAAGATAATCAGGTGTGCCAATTACTGTCCGCAATTCCATTTGCATACGAACATCATTGGAAACGCTATATACAGATAAACAATTAACACTTGAGTTTACGAAAGCGAAACTCCTTGACGCAGAGATAAAACTATTTACAAATACAACAATTGAACCAGAGGCAGGTATAAACGCAGCATTTTTATGTTATACATGTAACAAGCTTTATACCGTTTATTTTAAACTTAACGTAAAGCATTCAATGTTAAGTAGCACAAACAAATCTGCTAATGACAACAGTGACTTGTGGCACCTACACCTGGGACATGCAAACATAAGGCACCTGCAAATATTGAATTTACCATATTCTAACGAGACATGTCGACCATGTATGGAGGGAAAGGCAACTCGATTTCCATTCAATCAATCAATGAAACCGAGATCAAAGTACGTTGAAGAACTGTTTCACACAGACCTTTCAGGTCCTGTTAAAAATTTTACAATAAATGGTGAGATTTATTGTCATACAATCATAGATGACTACAGTCATTTCACTGTAGAATATCTGCTTACTAAGAAAGGTGAGGCTAAAGATAATATTATCCAATCCTTAAAATTTTAGAAACTCAAACAGGCAATAACACCAAAAAGGTCGATGCGACAATGGAGGAGAATCTAAAAATTATATACTAACAAATTTTTACGATAATAAATGTATTCAAATACAATATACAAATGCATATTCACCTCAGTCCAACGGGCTAGCAGAAAGGATGAACTGTACAATTTACAACAAAGCAAGAACACTAATATTAGAAACTGGATTACCTAAACATTTGTGGGGAGAAGCTGTCAGATGTGAAGTTTATCAAATAAATAGGTGTCAATCATCTGCAATAAACCTCAAGATACCAGCGCAGTTGAGATATGGAAAATATAATATATCTAATCATAAAGTATTTGGTTCAAAAGCATGGGTTATGCAAATTCCCAAAGTCAGTAAATTCGAAAGTAGGGCAAAAGAAATGAGATTTATTGATCACTCAATGAAATGGAAAGGGTCGAAGAAGAAGAAAACCAAAACCAAATGATTCAGATGAAAATGAAAGAAGAGATGCCAAAACAAATCAAGTAGAAAAACAAAACCAGGAAGAGTAATAAACAAACCAAAATACCTACAGCAAAACTATGAAACACAACCTGAACAGAGTACCGAAGAGAAAATAAATATAGCATATTGCCTATTAACAGGAGAACCCTAAAATTTCGAAGAAGCAATAAAAGGTGAAGAATGGGAGAAAGTTATAAAAGCTGAACTAAATGCCCATACAAAATTGGAAACATGGAGAGAAGCAACACGAATTGAATTATTAAGGAAAAACAAGTTGGAACAAAAAAGCAAGAATTGTAGCAAAAGGATTTCAACAAAGCCAACGATAACAGAAATACTATTCACCGGTTGCAAGAGCAACAACAATTAGAACCTTACTAAGTCACGCAATACAACAAAATCTTAAATTAAAACAATTGGAAGAGAAATTACATTCAGATTCATTTTCAGATGATACGGAAGAAATTATAGATGTTCCATTCAAAGAACTAATTGGATGCTTATTATTTATATCAACGAACAGCAGGCCTGATATTTCTTATGCGGTGTCTTATCTGAGTCGACACTGCGATAAACCAACATCAAGTTTATGGAAAGCTTGTAAGAGAGTATTACGTTACCTAAAGGCCATCAGTAATAGAGCTGTTAGCGTATTCGGCTGCAGACTGGGCAGGCGACAAATCAGATAGAAAAAGTACGGGTGGATGTGTAATATTTAATTGTGGACACCTGGTTCATTGGTGCTCGAAAAAGCATACTGCAGTTGCCTCGTCTACCGCAGAAGCTGAATATGTAGCAGGAGCACTGGCAACAAGTGAACTTTTATATTTGAAAGGAATTTTGACAGACCGGGTTCCACAAGTTAGTGTTGTAGCAAATTTGTTGATAGACAATCAAAATGCAATACCCTTGTTTAATTCTTCTTGGCTTTGATATTTCGTTTCTGAATTGCACCGATGCCTGCCGACCACCTAGATAATTTGCGGCCCACCTTTTAAGACGTGGGGGAAGGGTAGACCCTTCCAAGTCTTGCACTAACGTGCCATGGTTGACCGTATCAAAAGCTTTTGATAGGTCTAGCGCTACGAGTACTGTTCTATGGTGGGGCTTCTGATTTAAACAACAATTTATCTGGGTGCTAGTGGCATTTAGCGCGGTGGTGGCGCTATGGAGCTTTCTGAAGCCATTCTGATGACAGGCTAGCTGCAAATTTGCTTTGAAGTGGGGGAGCAAAATGGCTTCAAGCGTATTGGCTACTAGCGATAGGAGAGATGTCGGGCGATATGACTCTCCTATGATCGCTTCCCAAGGCAGTCGGTTCTATGTACCGGAGCGACTCGGGATTTTTCCCGACCAAGGACTGTCATTTCAGTGTGACCCCATTTAATTTGTTTCGTCCCTCCCACAAGATGTCATCCTCCCAGCAGCTCCTTGCAGCAGGACTGCTCCATATTCTCTTACTCCGGGAAAGCATCGAATCCAATCCGGGTCCGTCTCCTGACCCCGGTCCTGAGAATTGGTTTTGCTGCATCTGCCGGAAAAGAATCTTTTTAGGACGGTCATACTCTGTTCAGTGTGTCTCGTGCAAGGGATGGTTGCATCAGACAGGTTGTTCTGGGCTTGATCCCAAAACCCGACGTCCACGTAACTTTTATAAATCTTTTGTGGCTCCTTGCTGTCCACACCCAAGGGCATCCCGTAGTCTACGCCTAAGCGCCCCGCCACTACCTTCCAGCAGCCCCGCTGCTCAGCAAGTCACAACAAGTACCCGCTGCTGCTCGCGCCCCACGGCGCCAACAACTCAAACAGCTGATACCACTCATAACTACTACCTTCGTAGTAGAGTCGGTTAGCAATGCTGAGCATCAGCCCCTGCTCCCGTCTTCTCCCTCTCCTCTTTTCCGGCAGCAATCGTGCAGGTCAGGGAAACAGACTCTTAGTCCTTACCTCCGTTTCCACCGTCGGCCAGCACAAAATATATAGGTTTGCGACATCCGCCCAATGCAGCTCCTGCCTTGGGTGGTGCCACTTTCCTAGATGTTCTGGTCTCCGCGACGGCAACCCCCCGACGGGTTTCATCGCGCCATGTTGCCAGGTCACAAACCCAAATCATCCGGGTACCCCAATGCTTGCCAAGGACGTACAGTCCCAGGGCCACAAGAGCAATTGCTTCCTGGCCTTCCACAACCCAGGCGTAGTCACCCGTCACTTACCCCCAGAGTGACGTCTCCCCTTATGCACTTCAGAATTCTGCAGTTAAACTGTGATGGACTAACTGGGAAGATTACGGAGATAGTCGATTTCATGAAGCGGCACAACATCCGCATTGCTGCGATTCAAGAGACTAAACTCACAGCAAGATCTGCATTTCATACCTGCTCTGGGTATAATGTCCACAGGAAAGACCGCGAGAGCGGAAATGGAGGCTGTCTCGCGTTTATCATACACCACTCTGTGCAATATTATATATTTGATCCTGGCATCGACCGCAGGGACAATGTCTTAGAACGTCAAGGCCTATCTGTCCGGTCAGGCGATGCAAACCTAGAAATCATCAACATCTACATCCCTCCTGCCACCTGTTGCCCCAGTGGATACCGCCCTAATATCAAGGCCTTACTCACTGGCAACAATCGCATTATCTTAGGCGATTTCAATGCCCATCATGATCTATGGCATTCAAACTTGCGGGCGGACAGTAGGGGTGATATGTTGGCGGATCAAATAGAAGAAACGACGGAGACGCCACCACACGTATGGTAGGAAGCTGTCACAGCTCGCCAGATATCTCAATCGTGAGCGCAGAACTCGTAAACTGCGTCAAATGGCAGCCGATGGTAACATTGGCATCCGACCACCAGCCCATACTTATTTCGCTCGAGCGTACCGCCGACTTCACCGTCACTGAAAAACGCACTTTCATAAACTTCAAAAAAGGAAATTGGGAAGAATATAAATCCTTTACAGACAACCGCTTTGCTGCCCTCCCTATCCCGACTGATGCCTGCCAAGGGGAGCGTGCCTTCCCTAAGGTCATTGAATCCGCCTCGGCACGTTTCATTCCCGCCGGAAGAATTCCCGAAATCCGGCCCTACTTCCCGGCGGAGGCCGCAAACTTAGAGAGAGAACGTGACCTTATAAGACAGCTTGATTTAGGCGACCCCCAAATAAGGGATATAAACCATCGCATCAGATTGCTTGTGGCCGAACACAAGCGGGCAAAATGGGAGGAGCACCTAAGAGGTTGTAAGCTCTCTACCGGTGTGGGTAAACTTTGGTCCACCGTAAAGTCCCTATCGAATCCGACTAAACCCAAAGACAAAGTTTCCATCGCCTTTGGCGACAAAGTGCTGTCGGACGTGAAAAAATGCGAGAGCGCTTTCTGCCAACAATATATAATGCATCCTACGGTCGACAAAGATAGACGGAGAGCCAATAGACACGCACATAAACACAAATTCAGCGCGTCACCAATCACCATCACCGCTAAAGAGGTTGAGGACGCCATTGGCCGTGCTAAACCATCCAAAGCAGTGGGCCCAGACGGCATAGCCATGCCGATGCTTAAAAGCCTAAGGAAAGAGGGTTTCAAATATTTAGCGCATGTCTTCAACCTGTCTCTTTCTACCTTTGTCATACCAGAGAAATGAAAAATGGCCAAGGTGGTCCCGCTACTAAAACCTGGAAAACCAGCTAACATAGGTGAGTCGTATCGTCCGATATCTCTCCTATCGCCAGTGGCAAAGACGCTTGAAGCCATTTTGCTCCCTTATTTCCAAGCAAATTTGCAGCTAGCCACTCATCAGCATGGCTTCAGAAAACTCCATACCACTACCACCGCGCTAAATGCCATTAGCACCCAGATAAATTGCGGTTAAATCAATACCCCCACCATAGAACAGTACTCGTAGCGCTAGACCTATCAAAAGCTTTTGATACGGTCAACCATGGCTCGTTACTGCAAGACCTGGAAGGGTCTACCCTTCCCCCATGTCTTAAAAGGTGGACCGCAAATTATCTGGGTGTTCGACAGGCATCGGTGCCATTTAGAAACGAAACATCAAAACCAAGGAGAATTAAACAAAGGGTGCCACAGGGTGGTGTCCTATCCCCACTTTTGTCTAATTTCTACATATCTAAGCTACCTTCACCACCGGAAGGAGTCACAATCGTTTCCTACGCCGATGACTGCACAATAATGGCCACAGGCCCCGGCCCAAAGATCGATGCGCTATGCAATAAAATAAACGGCTACCTCCCTGATCTCTCCAGTTTTTTCGCCTCGCGAAACCTGGCATTATCGCCGACCAAATCTTCCGCGACCTTATTTACAACATGGACGTCCCAAATGTCGCCCATTTTGAACAGCCACGTCGATGGCACTATGCTACCGACTGTCCTACACTCCAAAATATTGGGTGTGACGTTTGATCAGGATCTACATTTTGGTGAAAACGCAGCCGCAATTGTTCCGAGAATTCAGAGCCGTAACAAAATCCTCAAATCCCTCGCTGGCAGTACCTGGGGAAAGATAAAGAAACACTTATGACTACATACAAACCAATTAGCCAGCCGATTACGTGCTACGCGTCACCCATATGGTCGCCAAGCCTAAAAATCACCCACTGGAAGAAACTACAGGCCTGCCAAAATACTGCTCTCAGAATCGCCACGGGCTGTCTTCTTAAGCCCCCAGAACACCATCTGCATAACGAGGCGAGAATACTCCCCATCAGGGAGAGAAATGAGATGCTGACCAAACAGTTCCTGTTGAATACCCAGAAACCTGGGCATCCCAACAGACATCTGATTGATGAACCATTACCGCCTAGGGGCTTAAGGAGTCATCTCCGTAAGCATTTTGAGGAAATACGGCACCTGAGAACCCAGCCGTATGAAGTAAAAAAACATAAGCAGGTCCTTGGTGAACTCCATAAACAGGCGTCGGACCTTTATGCCGGAATTGCCCGGTGAATCCAGTACTTAAAGTAAATTATCCAAAACTTGCGGAAGAGGAACGCATACTCCCAGGGAAACGCGTGTCACTCTTGCTCAACTTCGTTCTGGATACTGTAAGAGGTTAAACTCTTACCTATCCAGAATCAATCCCGACATACAAAATGTATGCCCCGCTTGCAATGTGTCCCCACATGACACCTACCATCTCTTCAATTATAATGTGGAACAAACGCCTCTAACACCCCTTTCCTTATGGTCCACCCCTGTTGAAACGGCAAGTTTCCTTGGACTCCCGTTAGAGGATATTGATGACAATTTGTGATCGGTCGTGGCTATTAGGTGGGGCGAGCATTGTTACAACAACAACAACAACTCTCCTATGATAGCTGGTTTCTCAGGCTTTAGTAGCGAACCACCAAGACATGTGCTAAATATTTGGAACCCTCTTTCCCTAGACCTTTAAGCATCGTCATGGCTATACCGTCTGGACCCACTGCTTTGGATGGTTTAGCATGACCGATGGCATCCTCAACCTCTTTGGCGGTGATGGTAATTGGTGACGTGCTGAACTTATGCTTACGTGCGTGTCTGTTGCCCCTCCGTCTATTTTTGTCGACCGTAGAATGCGTTATGTTTTGTCGACAGAAAGCGCTCGCGCAGTTTTTCGCATCCGACAGCACTTTGTCGCCAAAGGCGATGGAAACTTTGTCATTGTGGCTAGACGGATTCGATAGGGACTTTACAGTAGACCAAAGTTTACCTACAACGGAAGAGAGGTTACAACCGCTTAGGTGCTCCTCCCATTTCGCCCGCTTGTGTTCATCCACAAGCAATCTGATGCGTTGATTTATATCCCTTATTTGGGGGTCGCCGGGATCGAGCTCTCTTATAAGGTCACGTTCTCTCGCTAAACTTGCGCCATCTGCCGGGAAGTGTCTTCGAATTTCGGGAATTCTACCGGCGGGAATGAAACGAGCCGAGGCGGATTCAATGACCTTGAAAGCACGCTCCCCTTGTCGGGCATCAGTTGGGATAGAGGGGGAAGAAGCTGTTGTCTGTAAAGGATTTGTATTCGTCCCACTTTCCTTTTTTAAAGTTAATGAAAGTGCGTTGCAAAGGGAGGTAGGGACTAAGAGTCTGTTTCCCTGAACTACACAATTGCTGCCGGAAAAGAGGGGGAGGAGGAGATTGGACGTCATCGGTGGTGGTCGAAAGCATCACAAATCGCGTTTTTTTCCACACGAATTACTTTTAATGCAAATTTTGTACCAAGTTCTTAATAGTTTAACATTAAGTTTATGGTTTTAAATCTTTGGATTTCGAAAACTAAAAGTTTTGTATGTTCTTTGCTATTAATTTGATAAAAATTCGGAGTAAGTGGTTTAAAGTAGCCTGGGAAAAAGATGGTATTTTTCAGTGGGTGCGTACGGTTACAGAAACCCCCTGTAAGGCAAATTGGCAAACCCAAAAAGGGGATCCTAAACAAGTAAATACCGAGGCAGTACGGTCCACCAATTGTGGAAAGCAAAAAGATAAGTGAAAAGTTATTAAAGCAACGTTCGAAACGCTCCTCCATGGTGTATTTTTTGCGGATAATATCAATATAGAATGTAGGACGCCTATTCAATCCACAGACAGTCTTGACGACCGAGTCCGGTCTCTGCAGAAAAGTTTTCGGGTGGCCTTTAAAGTCGCCTATCCAATTTTGAGGAGCAAAAAGACCTTCCCACCATGGTGGGACAAAAATCTCAGCGATCTGTGGTCAAAGCTGAGGGGGTCTTCAACGACTGTCACTTCAGGAAAGATTTCCAGGAGCACAGGACGGCTCTGAGGGAGTATAAGAAAGCCATATGGACAGCAGAATCAAGCTCCCGGCGAGAACACTGCGAGTCGCTTGAGTCGACGAAGGTCTCAGCCAGGCTGGGAAAAATTCTTGCCAAGAGTCATTCAAACAAGACATTTGTCAAGCGTGCCGATGAGACTCTAAACCTCCTTGTAGATGCTCACTTCCCGGATGAATCGGGGGAGGGAGTACGCGATACAGAGACGGCACATCAGGAAATACCTGTAGGCCTCATAGACAACCTTTTAGCGGAGAAGAAAATTTCCTGGGCAATAGATAGCTTCTCTCCATATAAATCACCGGGCGTGGATGGTATTCTACCTATTATGCTGCAGAAGACTTAGAAATTTTTAGTTAAGGAACTAAAGGAGATCTTCGAGGCATGCATTCGCCTTAACCACATTCCGGTCTCATGGACGAAAACAAGGGTGGTTTTCATCCCTAAGGCTGAAAGAACGGGGCATGAAGTAGCCAAAGCTTGTGGCCGAACACAAGCGGGCAAAATGGGAGGAGCACCTAAGAGGTTGTAAGCTCTCTACCGGTGTGGGTAAACTTTGGTCCACCGTAAAGTCCCTATCGAATCCGACTAAACCCAAAGACAAAGTTTCCATCGCCTTTGGCGACAAAGTGCTGTCGGACGTGAAAAAATGCGAGAGCGCTTTCTGCCAACAATATATAATGCATCCTACGGTCGACAAAGATAGACGGAGAGCCAATAGACACGCACATAAACACAAATTCAGCGCGTCACCAATCACCATCACCGCTAAAGAGGTTGAGGACGCCATTGGCCGTGCTAAACCATCCAAAGCAGTGGGCCCAGACGGCATAGCCATGCCGATGCTTAAAAGCCTAAGGAAAGAGGGTTTCAAATATTTAGCGCATGTCTTCAACCTGTCTCTTTCTACCTTTGTCATACCAGAGAAATGAAAAATGGCCAAGGTGGTCCCGCTACTAAAACCTGGAAAACCAGCTAACATAGGTGAGTCGTATCGTCCGATATCTCTCCTATCGCCAGTGGCAAAGACGCTTGAAGCCATTTTGCTCCCTTATTTCCAAGCAAATTTGCAGCTAGCCACTCATCAGCATGGCTTCAGAAAACTCCATACCACTACCACCGCGCTAAATGCCATTAGCACCCAGATAAATTGCGGTTAAATCAATACCCCCACCATAGAACAGTACTCGTAGCGCTAGACCTATCAAAAGCTTTTGATACGGTCAACCATGGCTCGTTACTGCAAGACCTGGAAGGGTCTACCCTTCCCCCATGTCTTAAAAGGTGGACCGCAAATTATCTGGGTGTTCGACAGGCATCGGTGCCATTTAGAAACGAAACATCAAAACCAAGGAGAATTAAACAAAGGGTGCCACAGGGTGGTGTCCTATCCCCACTTTTGTCTAATTTCTACATATCTAAGCTACCTTCACCACCGGAAGGAGTCACAATCGTTTCCTACGCCGATGACTGCACAATAATGGCCACAGGCCCCGGCCCAAAGATCGATGCGCTATGCAATAAAATAAACGGCTACCTCCCTGATCTCTCCAGTTTTTTCGCCTCGCGAAACCTGGCATTATCGCCGACCAAATCTTCCGCGACCTTATTTACAACATGGACGTCCCAAATGTCGCCCATTTTGAACAGCCACGTCGATGGCACTATGCTACCGACTGTCCTACACTCCAAAATATTGGGTGTGACGTTTGATCAGGATCTACATTTTGGTGAAAACGCAGCCGCAATTGTTCCGAGAATTCAGAGCCGTAACAAAATCCTCAAATCCCTCGCTGGCAGTACCTGGGGAAAGATAAAGAAACACTTATGACTACATACAAACCAATTAGCCAGCCGATTACGTGCTACGCGTCACCCATATGGTCGCCAAGCCTAAAAATCACCCACTGGAAGAAACTACAGGCCTGCCAAAATACTGCTCTCAGAATCGCCACGGGCTGTCTTCTTAAGCCCCCAGAACACCATCTGCATAACGAGGCGAGAATACTCCCCATCAGGGAGAGAAATGAGATGCTGACCAAACAGTTCCTGTTGAATACCCAGAAACCTGGGCATCCCAACAGACATCTGATTGATGAACCATTACCGCCTAGGGGCTTAAGGAGTCATCTCCGTAAGCATTTTGAGGAAATACGGCACCTGAGAACCCAGCCGTATGAAGTAAAAAAACATAAGCAGGTCCTTGGTGAACTCCATAAACAGGCGTCGGACCTTTATGCCGGAATTGCCCGGTGAATCCAGTACTTAAAGTAAATTATCCAAAACTTGCGGAAGAGGAACGCATACTCCCAGGGAAACGCGTGTCACTCTTGCTCAACTTCGTTCTGGATACTGTAAGAGGTTAAACTCTTACCTATCCAGAATCAATCCCGACATACAAAATGTATGCCCCGCTTGCAATGTGTCCCCACATGACACCTACCATCTCTTCAATTATAATGTGGAACAAACGCCTCTAACACCCCTTTCCTTATGGTCCACCCCTGTTGAAACGGCAAGTTTCCTTGGACTCCCGTTAGAGGATATTGATGACAATTTGTGATCGGTCGTGGCTATTAGGTGGGGCGAGCATTGTTACAACAACAACAACAACTCTCCTATGATAGCTGGTTTCTCAGGCTTTAGTAGCGAACCACCAAGACATGTGCTAAATATTTGGAACCCTCTTTCCCTAGACCTTTAAGCATCGTCATGGCTATACCGTCTGGACCCACTGCTTTGGATGGTTTAGCATGACCGATGGCATCCTCAACCTCTTTGGCGGTGATGGTAATTGGTGACGTGCTGAACTTATGCTTACGTGCGTGTCTGTTGCCCCTCCGTCTATTTTTGTCGACCGTAGAATGCGTTATGTTTTGTCGACAGAAAGCGCTCGCGCAGTTTTTCGCATCCGACAGCACTTTGTCGCCAAAGGCGATGGAAACTTTGTCATTGTGGCTAGACGGATTCGATAGGGACTTTACAGTAGACCAAAGTTTACCTACAACGGAAGAGAGGTTACAACCGCTTAGGTGCTCCTCCCATTTCGCCCGCTTGTGTTCATCCACAAGCAATCTGATGCGTTGATTTATATCCCTTATTTGGGGGTCGCCGGGATCGAGCTCTCTTATAAGGTCACGTTCTCTCGCTAAACTTGCGCCATCTGCCGGGAAGTGTCTTCGAATTTCGGGAATTCTACCGGCGGGAATGAAACGAGCCGAGGCGGATTCAATGACCTTGAAAGCACGCTCCCCTTGTCGGGCATCAGTTGGGATAGAGGGGGAAGAAGCTGTTGTCTGTAAAGGATTTGTATTCGTCCCACTTTCCTTTTTTAAAGTTAATGAAAGTGCGTTGCAAAGGGAGGTAGGGACTAAGAGTCTGTTTCCCTGAACTACACAATTGCTGCCGGAAAAGAGGGGGAGGAGGAGATTGGACGTCATCGGTGGTGGTCGAAAGCATCACAAATCGCGTTTTTTTCCACACGAATTACTTTTAATGCAAATTTTGTACCAAGTTCTTAATAGTTTAACATTAAGTTTATGGTTTTAAATCTTTGGATTTCGAAAACTAAAAGTTTTGTATGTTCTTTGCTATTAATTTGATAAAAATTCGGAGTAAGTGGTTTAAAGTAGCCTGGGAAAAAGATGGTATTTTTCAGTGGGTGCGTACGGTTACAGAAAACCCGCTGTAAGGCAAATTGGCAAACCCAAAAAGGGGATCCTAAACAAGTAAATACCGAGGCAGTACGGTCCACCAATTGTGGAAAGCAAAAAGATAAGTGAAAAGTTATTAAAGCAACGTTCGAAACGCTCCTCCATGGTGTATTTTTTGCGGATAATATCAATATAGAATGTAGGACGCCTATTCAATCCACAGACAGTCTTGACGACCGAGTCCGGTCTCTGCAGAAAAGTTTTCGGGTGGCCTTTAAAGTCGCCTATCCAATTTTGAGGAGCAAAAAGACCTTCCCACCATGGTGGGACAAAAATCTCAGCGATCTGTGGTCAAAGCTGAGGGGGTCTTCAACGACTGTCACTTCAGGAAAGATTTCCAGGAGCACAGGACGGCTCTGAGGGAGTATAAGAAAGCCATATGGACAGCAGAATCAAGCTCCCGGCGAGAACACTGCGAGTCGCTTGAGTCGACGAAGGTCTCAGCCAGGCTGGGAAAAATTCTTGCCAAGAGTCATTCAAACAAGACATTTGTCAAGCGTGCCGATGAGACTCTAAACCTCCTTGTAGATGCTCACTTCCCGGATGAATCGGGGGAGGGAGTACGCGATACAGAGACGGCACATCAGGAAATACCTGTAGGCCTCATAGACAACCTTTTAGCGGAGAAGAAAATTTCCTGGGCAATAGATAGCTTCTCTCCATATAAATCACCGGGCGTGGATGGTATTCTACCTATTATGCTGCAGAAGACTTAGAAATTTTTAGTTAAGGAACTAAAGGAGATCTTCGAGGCATGCATTCGCCTTAACCACATTCCGGTCTCATGGACGAAAACAAGGGTGGTTTTCATCCCTAAGGCTGGAAGAACGGGGCATGAAGTAGCCAAAGAGTTTCGGCCAATAAGTCTCACGTCCTTTGTTCTGAAAGCGTTCGAAAGGCTACTAGATATACATATACGGGAGCTTCTAGGCGAGGCTCCACTTTCCACGGCACAGCACACGTACTTGAGGGGGAAATCCACAGCAACCGCGCTACATGAGGTAGTTCGAACGGTGGAAAAGTCCCTTCATCACAAGCAGTTCACTCTGGCTGCGTTTGTTGATGTGGAAGGCGCGTTTAACAATGTAAGAGCCGAAGCGATTGAGGCTGCCCTCGGTAGGGCAGGGGTTCAAGAACCACTACGGCTTTGGATATCAACCCTGCTTCGCAACCGCGAAATAACAGCAGAGCTAGGCGGAGCTAGTGTTGGCAAGTAGGTATGCAGAGGCACACAACAGGGTGGGGTGATTTCACCTCTGCTTTGGTTGATCACCATAAATGAAATCCTAGGAGAATTTAACGGAGGGGGCTTAAGATCGTGGCGTATGCCGACGACGTGGCGATCTTGGTTTCTGGTCCTTTTGCCTCCGTAATGAGTGAAATCATGGAAAGGGCCTTGGCTAAACTCAGCAGGTGGGCACAGGGATGTGGCCTTATCCTTAAATCCCGACAGGACGGACTTGCTTTCCTTCACGAGGAAGTACAAGTACTGCCTTCAGACTACCATTCTTAAACGGCCAGCAACTAACCCTGTCATCGAATACCAAGTATCTGGGAATAACAACTGACTGCAATTTGAATTGGAAAGTATGCATCGAAGAGCGGGTACGGAAGGCCTGCATCGCCTTCTATGCCTGCAAATCAACATTTGGTAAGAAATGAGGACTCAAGCCAAGCATGGTACTTTGGATGTACGAGGCGGTGGTGCGACCGGTGCTTACCTATGGTTCCATAGTCTGCTGGGAAGCTCTAAGTAAGAGCTGCAATCTCACCCGCCTGCCAAAAGTCCAGCGCACTTCGTGTGTTTGTGCCATAGGAGCCGGACGCATTTGCCCCACAGCTGCTTTAGACCCAATTTTGCACATGCTTCCGATCGACTTGCATATACTTTGTACATCGCCACAAACCGCACTGAGACTCAGGGAGTCTGGGTGTTGGAAGGATACTCAGCAAGGGCATAGTAGAATCCTAAAGAAACTTCCGGATGGTACATGTAGTACCGAGACAGATTACTACTCTCGCAAACTGAAGGTTGAGTACGGTTGTAATACCGCCATTCCAAGCAGGAACGAGTGAAAGAGAAACCCGGGCATAAGGGTCGACGACATCCAAATTTACACTGACGGCTCCAAGATGGAATCGGCAGTGGGGCCGGAGTCTACTCTGAGTCCCTAGATTTGTCTGCATCATTCAGGCTCCCATCGCATTGCAGCGTGCTTCAAGCAGAAATCCTCGCGATTTGGCAAGCCTGCAAATCACTTGAGGACTTGAATGTAGCTGGTAAAGTTTGCATACTGTCGGATAGCCAAGCCGCGATAAAAGCGCTTTCCTCACCACACATTAACTTAAAATTAGTGTCAGCTTGTAAGCGACTCATATCCCAGTTATCCTACAATCTAGAACTATGCGCTATCTGGGTCACGGGTCATAGGGGGATAGAGGTTCACGAGAAGGCCGGCGAGCTGGTACGCAGGGGCTCATCTGAGATGAGCGAGGAAACAACCAGTGTCGAAGTAGGCATACCCTTAGCAGTAGCCACGAGGAATATACAAAGCTTCTACTTGAAGAAAGCACAAACAAAATGGGATAACATCACCACCTGTGCAATATCAAAATCTATTTGCCAAACTATGATGGAAAGAGGACGAGAAGTCTTCTGAACAAATCCAGGGCCAACACACGCAAACTGATTGCAGTCTGCACCGGTCATTGAGCAGTAGGTACGCATGCGGAAAAGATGGGCATTCCGTATAACGATTACTGCAGAAGCTGCAAAGATCCAAATGCCAGGGAGACAGTAGAACACTAGCTAGAACCCGACTAAGGTTCCTTGAAACCCCGTTTCTAGAAGACCTCAGAGGTTTATCTGTGAAAGCAATCCCGAATATTCTTAATTTTATCAACAACTCTGGCTGGTTATAATACATTGATCGTAACATTAAGTAGGTTTTAGACGAGTTACATGGCATCAAAACGGCTTTAAATAGCTACTTGGGCGACCAGGGTCGCAGCCATTTCACCTACCTACCTGCCTACCTTTATTTTCTTCCACTCAGTTCGATGGTAGAACTAATATTTACTGTCTAATTATATACCTATATAATACGTCGCCTCAAAGGCCTTAGCAAGATACGATTTCAAGGGAAGCAACCCGATGCGAAAGTAAATTTGGTATTCAATTTTCATATTTCATTCAATGGTCGAATTGACGTGGAATTACCCAGCTTTCATACACATTTGAAGTAAAAATACCGACACATGCATCGATTATACTTAATTAGAAATTAGTAGCATTTAATACATAAATACTAATACATAGCCATAAATACTATAATTAAGTTAGAATTTTTCATTTTCATTGTTTTAATGTAGTTGTGTGCGAGTATTCATACTGTAGGTTAATTTATTATATTACTGTCTTTCTATATACTTGTCTTGTTATATTTCTACGAATTATGTTGACCTTCAATATTATTTAATTTGAAATTCGATTTGTCATTGATGAAAATTTTTAAGATTTAGATTTCTTGAAGCAATCAAATTGTGCACATCGCACACGTTTAATTTTGTAGCAATAAAGAAATTTATTCTTCTTTATAAAATCTGGTATTACATTTGGGGGCTGGTCCGTCATCAGATTTTATTTGTTTGTTAACAATGTCTTTTTCAGCTATGGACAACCGTCTTGCTTTTTGATGTATATGTTCAGCATCTTTAAGTATAAGTCTCGTTTTAATCGTTCTTTCAATTGAGTTCTTCGGCGTATAGTTTTCAATCAATTTCTGTACTTCATTTTTTACATCACCTTCCTTAATGTGAGATAAATTATTTTTCCAGTCTTCTATTCCATCTAGAATGAAGGTTAATTTATTATATTACTGTCTTGTTATATTTCTACGAATTATGTTGACCTTGAATATTATTTAATTTGAAATTCGATTTGTCATTGATGAAAATTTTTAAGATTGAGATTTCTGGAAGCAATCAAATTGTACACATCGCACACGTTTAATTTTGTACCAATAAAGAAATTTATTCTTCATTATAAAATCTGATATTACAATACTTTCTAAATATTCGAAGCAAATCAAATCGAATACTTCGAATAATCCGACTAATTTGAATAATTTAAAGAAATACAGTCCTTTTAAATTTTTAGGCGATCATTTCCCGAAGATTTTAGGTATAATAAGAAGAAATTGGAAACGGCAACGAGTAAGATGATTGCTGTTGGGTAAAAAAAAGAAAAAAAAACTATTAAATTTATGGAATTTGTAGTCTCCAATGACTTCATTAACTTCTCCATATGAGGTCGATTAATATAATCGAATGTCTATTTTTCTCATTAACATATGAATTGAATTCTTTCTTAGAGTAATAATCTTTTATAAATAGTTTATAATTATCTACATTGTTCAAAATATTATTAATAAATATACAATAAGATAATAGAAAAACAAAACAAATAAATAAATAATAGAAAGGATTTACCCAACAAGAAAAGTAGGGTAATGTAAGTTGCTAAGGAGTTTTCGAAAAAAACACTAAGCTTACTAAATATTGATATCTGTTTACCAATCGTTTAGGAATAAGGTAGAATAGTCGAGAGGGTTCATTGCCTTAAGCTTATAAATGTATTTTATTTTATATATATAGTTATAATGAATTACTAATAAATCTTTGTATAATGTTGGGAATGCTGATTTCTTGGTTCATTTAGAAGGCACTTAAGGTTTCCAGGTAAGGGGCCACCGAAATATAGGTGCGTCGGTGGCCATGGATTTTGAGGGTGAGAACAGCACCGTGCGTCGCAACAATACCCACGGCGCCCCCAAGTATATTCGGCTCTTTTCTTCTTTTTTTTTTTTAACTTTCACCGTTTTTTGTATTATTTTGTTTCAGCGTTTGGTAACCGGCCATTTCCGGTTCGTAAATTTTTTTTGCGTTTTCCCTTTTGATTTTTTAATTTTGAATTTAAGGGACGTCGTTTTATTTTGAAATATACTCGTTTTGAGTCGGCTCTGCGCTTTTGTCAGTTTTTTTTAAGGCATGATATGATTTTTTCCTGTTTATGGCGCAGGACGGCAAGGTTGGCAAGCCGACATGACTAGCCACAGAGCACAACTAGATCATGCCGACTGCCTTCCTTGCTACTCAACTATAGATGCGATTCCATAACTGATGGCGCCCGAAGTTTTTGGTGCCTGAGGCGCTGTCGCGCTGGTCATTCCTGGTCAGCTTGTGAAGTTTGACCATCCCATATATTCCAGGTGGCAGCCGCAGGACCAGCCACTTGCGTTGCGATGGGATGGTTGGATGGATCAGGTTGTCCGGATTGGTCATCATTGGCAGTAGCTGAGGGCGCCATAACAGATGGCGCCTAACGTGGTTCCTGAGGCGCTGGTCGCGATCTCCGAAGTTTGACCATCCCATAAGTCCCAGGTGGCAGCCGCAGGAGCAGCCACCTGCGTTGCGATGGGATGGTTGGATGGATAAGGTTTTCCGGATTGGTCATCGTTGGCAGTAGCTGAGGGCGCCATAACAGATGGAGCTCAACGTAGTTCCTGAGGCGCTGGTCGCGATCTGTGATGTTTGACCATCCCATAAGTCCCAGGTGGCAGCCGCAGGAGCAGCCACCTGCGTTGCGATAGGATGGTTGGACGGATCAGGTTGTCCGGTGGGGTCATCGGGGGCAGTAGCTTGGCCCCAACTGCCTTAAGGCTTTTTCCTTTAGATAGAAGTTTTTTTTCACTAATACTTGGATTCAACAATTTACTTACAAATTTTTCTTGATAATGTCGCATGATAAGCCGTTTGGGCCAATGGGCACCAGGAACACTCCGTTCGGGAGTGGTGGCAATTTTAGAGATAACCAGTACCGGGGTAGCAATAATAGGGGCGATATCAACGGCTAAGCGTCCCCTGGTGATGCATTCACCAGTAGGTAGCATAGATGGGGAAGATGCAGCGGGGGCGAATGCAATCCCAGGCCAAAATGACCGGAACGAGAAAATTACTAGGCAGGCAAGCACTAACAATCTTAACGCACCCCTAATAAATACGCATAATATCTCGGGTCTAATTAATAATGTGTCCACATACGCACAAGACGGAGCTAGTACGTTGCCAGTAATTCATGGAAATTTTGAAGGAACTGCAGGCGATACGACGCATATCGCAAGGATCCCTTCCGAGGCCCCTCGTGAAGACTCGTGGGTGAATGTACTGCACCAATTGTTCCGGACTTCGAAGGAGGAAATGCGAAGGGAAATGGGAACGATCAGGAATAAAATGGACCAGCTCAACGCTGCTCTCGAGTCTGCACAACAGTCGATGACTTTTAACAGGAACGCGAGTCGAGTGGAACGTAATGCAACCCCGGCGGCTGTAACCCTAGATAACCCTGCTTTGGCTGCATGGTGGTGAAACCCTAGGACTGGAAGGTTTCCTAAGATGGGACTGGGAGTGTCGCGGACTTCCTGTTTAAGTTAGAAACTCTGAGCGGGCGAACCCATTGCTCTAGTGAACAATTGATGGCCAATTTTCATCTGTTCCTTTCTGGGAGGGCAGAGGAGTGGTATTGGCTATTCACTAAGCAGAAACCGAACACAACTTATCTCTTTTTATGCTACTCACTAAAGAGAGAATTTGGGACCCTGAAAAGCGACCATGAGATGATGATGGAGATCTCAATGCGCAAACAGAAAACGAACGAGTCCCATGACGCCTTGCAAACAGATATGATAGGACTAAATGCGCGGCTTAGGGAGCCTATGTCAGAGACCCTACTGATACACATAATAAAATGAAACATCAACATTAGTTTGAAATTGATGTTCTTTAATGCGGACGTGAGAAATTTACATGACAGAAATCTTTAGTTAAGGAACTAAAGGAGATCTTCGAGGCATGCATTCGTCTAAACCACATTCCGGTCTCATGGACGAAAACAAGGGTGGTTTTCATCCCTAAGGCTGGAAGAATGGGGCATGAAGTAGCCAAAGAGTTTCGGCCAATAAGTCTCACGTCCTTTGTTCTGAAAGCGTTCGAAAGGCTACTAGATATACATATACGGGAGCTTCTAGGCGAGGCTCCACTTTCCACGGCACAGCACGCGTACTTGAGGGGGAAATCCACAGCAACCGCGCTACATGAGGTAGTTCGAACGGTGAAAAAGTCCCTTCATCACAAGCAGTTCACTCTGGCTGCGTCTGTTGATGTGAAAGGCGCGTTTAACAATGTATGAGCCCAAGCGATTGAGGCTGCCCTTGGTAGAGCAGGGGTTGAAGAACCACTACGGCTTTGGATTTCAACCCTGCTTCGCAACCGCGAAATAACAGCAGAGCTAGGCGGAGCTAGTGTTGGCAAGCAGGTATGCAGAGGCACACAACAGGGTGGGGTGATTTCACCTCTGCTTTGGTTGATCATCATAAATGAAATCCTAGGAGAATTTAACGGAGAGGGCTTAAGATCGTGGCGTATGCCGACGACGTGGCGATCTTGGTTTCTGGTTCTTTCTCCTCCGTAATGAGCGAAATCATGGAAAGGGCCTTGGCTAAACTCAGCAGGTGGGCACAGGGATGTGGCCTTAGGTTAAATCCCGACAGGACGGACCTGCTTTTCTTCACGAGGAAGTGCAAGTACTGCCTTCAGACTACCATTCTTAAACGGCCAGCAACCAACCCTGTCATCGAGTACCAAATATCTGGGAATAACAACTGACTGCAATTTGAATTGGAAAGTATGCATCGAAGAGCGGGTACGGAAGGCCTGCATCGCCTTCTATGCCTGCAAATCAACATTTGGTAAGAAATGAGGACTCAAGCCAAGCATGGTATTTTGGATGTACGAGGCGGTGGTGCGACCGGTGCTTACCTATGGTTCCATAGTCTGGTGGGATGCTCTAAGTAAGAGCTACAATCTCACCCGCCTGCAAAAAGTCCAGGGCACTTCGTGTGTTTGCGCCATAGGGGCCGGACGCATTTGCCCCACAGCTGCTTTAGACCCCATTTTGCACATGCTTCCGATCGACTTGCATATACTTTGTACATCGTCACAAACCGCACTGAGACTCAGGGAGTCTGGGTGTTGGAAGGATACTCAGCAAGGGCATAGTAGTATCCTAAAGCAACTTCCGGATGGTACATGTAGTACCGAGACAGATTACTACTCTCGCAAACTGAAGGTTGTGTACGGTTGTAATACTGCCATTCCAAGCAGGAACGAGTGAAAGAGAAAGCCGGGCATAAAGGTCGAGGACATCCAAATCTAGACTGACGGCTCCAAGATGGAATCGGGAGTGGGGCCGGAGTCTACTCTGAGTCCCTAGATTTGTCTGCATCATTCAGGCTCCCATTGCACTGCAGCGTGCTTCAAGCAGAATACCTCGCGATTTGGCAAGCATACAAATCACTTTAGGGCTTGAATGTAGCTGGTAAAGTTTGCATCCTGTCGGATAGCCAAGCCGCGATAAAAGCGCTTTCTTCGCCACACATTAACTCAAAATTAGTGTGGGCTTGTAAGCGACTCATATCCCAGTTATCCTACAATCTAGAACTATGCGCTATCTGGGTCCCGGGTCATAGGGGGATAGAGGTTAACGAGAAGGCCGGCGAGCTGGCACGCAGGGGCTCATCTGAGATGAGCGAGGAAATAACCAGTGTCGAAGTAGGCATACCCTTAGCAGTAGCCACGAGGAATATACAAAGCTTCTACTTGAAGAAAGCACAAACAAAATGGAATAACATCACCACTTGTGCAATATCAAAATCCATTTGCCAAACTATGATAGAAAGAGGACGAGAAGTCTTCTGAACAAATCCAGGGCCAACACGCGCAAACTGGTTGCAGTCTTCACCGGTCATTGGGCAGTAGGTACGCATGCGGAAAAGTTGGGCATTCCGTATAACGACTACTGCAGAAGCTGCAAAGATCCAAATGCCAGGGAGACAGTAGAACACTAGCAAGAGCCCGACTAAGGTTCCTTGAAACCCCGTTTCTAGAAGACCTCAGAGGTTTATCTGTGAAAGCAATCCCGGATATTCTTAATTTTATCAACAACTCTGGCTGGTTATAATACATTGATCGTAACATTCCGTAGGTTTTAGACGAGTTACATGGCATCAAAACGGCTTTAAATAGCTACTTGGGCGATCAGGGTCGCAGCCATTTCACCTACCTACCTGCCTACTTTTATTTTCTTCCTCTCAGTTCGATGGTAGAACTAATATTTACTGTCTAATTATATATCTATATAATACGTCGCCTCAACGGCCTTAGCAAGATACGATTTCAAGGGAAGCAACCCGATGCGAATGTAAATTTGGTATTCAATTTTGATATTTCATTCAATGGTCGAATTGACGTGGAATTACCCAGCTTTCAAAAACATTTGAAGTAACAATACCGACACATGCATCGATTATACTTAATTAGAAATTAGTAGCATTTAATACATAAATACTAATACATAGCCATAAATACTATAATTAAGTTAGAATTTTTCATTTTCATTGTTTTAATGTAGTTGTGTGCGAGTATTCAGACTGTAGGTTAATTTATTATATTACTGTCTTTCTATATACTTGTCTTGTTATATTTCTACGAATTATGTTGACCTTCAATATTATTTAATTTGAAATTCGATTTGTCATTGATGAAATTTTTTAAGATTTAGATTTCTTGAAGCAATCAAACTGTGCGCATCGCACACGTTTAATTTTGTAGCAATAAAGAAATTTATTCTTCATTATAAAATCTGGTATTACATTTGGGGGCTGGTCCGTCATCAGATTTTATTTGTTTGTTAACAATGTCTTTTTCAGCTATGGACAACCGTCTTGCTTTTTGATGTATAGGTTCAGCATCTTTAAGTATAAGTCTCATTTTAATCGTTCTTTCAATTGATTTCTTCGGCGTAGTTTTCAATCAATTTCCGTAACTAAAATTTTACATCACCTTCCTTAATGTGAGATAAATCATTTTTCCAGTCTTCTATTCTATCTCGAATGTAGGTTAATTTATTATATTACTGTCTTGTTATATTTCTACGAATTATGTTGACCTTGAATATTATTTAATTTGAAATTCGATTTGTCATTGATGAAAATTTTTAAGATTGAGATTTCTTGAAGCAATCAAATTGTACACATCGCACACGTTTAATTTTGTACCAATAAAGAAATTTATTCTTCATTATAAAATCTGATATTACAATACTTTCGAAATATTCGAAGCAAATCAAATCGAATACCTCGAATAATCCGACTAATTTGAATAATTTAATGAAATACAGTCCTTTTAAATTTTTAGGCGATCATTTCCCGAAAATTTTAGGTATAATAAGAAGAAATTGAAAACGGCAACGAGTAAGATGATTGCTGTTGGGTAAAAAAAAAAGAAAAAAAACTATTAACTTTATGGAATTTGTAGTCTCCAATGACTTCATTAATTTTTCCAAATGAGGTCGATTAATATAATCGAATGTCTATTTTTCTCATTAACATATGAATTGAATTCTTTCTTAGAGTAATAATCTTTTATAAATAGTTTATAATTATCTCCATTGTTCAAAATATTATTAATAAATGTACAATCAGATAATAGAAAAACAAAAGAAATAAATAAATAATAGAAAGGATTTACCCAACAAGAAAAGTAAGGTAATGTAAGTTGCTAAGGAGTTTTCGAAAATAAACGCTAAGCTTACTAAATATTGATATCTGTTTACCCCAATCGTTTAGGAATAAGGTAGAATAGTCGAAAGGGTTCATTGCCTTAAGCTTATAAATGTATTTTATTTTATATATATAGTTGTAATGAATTACCAATAAATCTTTGTACAATGATGGGAATGCTGATTTCTTGGTTCATTTAGAAGGCACTTAGGGTTTCCAGGTAAGGGGCCACCGAAATATAGGTGCGTCGGTGGCCATGGATTTTGAGGGTGAGAACAGCACCGTGCGTCGCAACAATACCCGCGGCGCCCCAAGTATATTCGGCTCTTTTCTTCTTTTTTTTTTAACTTTCACCGTTTTTGCTATTATTTTGTTTCAGCGTTTTGTAACCGGCCATTTCCGGTTCGTAAATTTTTTTTGCGTTTTCCCTTTTGATTTTTTAATTTTGAATTTAAGGGATGTCGTTTTATTTTGAAATATAAGCGTTTTGAGTCGGCTCTGCGCTTTTGTCAGTTTTTTTTAAGGCATGATATGATTTTTTCCTGTTTATGGCGCAGGACGGCAAGGTTGGCAAAAACCCCGCCCAGCCGACATGACTAGCCACATGCCGACTGCCTTCTTTGCTGCACCACTATAGATCCGATTCCATAACAGATGGCGCCCAAAGTTTTTGGTGCCTGAGGCGCTGTCGCGCTGGTCATTCCCGGTCAGCTTGTGAAGTTTGACCATCCCATATGTTCCAGGTGGCAGCCGCAGGAGCAGCCACTTGCGTTGCGATGGGATGGTTGGATGGATCAGGTTGTCCGGATTGGTCATCATTGGCAGCCGCAGGAGCAGCCACCTGCGTTGCGATAGGATGGTTGGACGGATCAGGTTGTCCGGATTGGTCATCGTTGGCAGTAGCTGAGGGCGCCATAACAGATGGTGCTCAACGTGGTTCCTGAGGCGCTGGTCGCAATCTGTGATGTTTGACCATCCCATAAGTCCCAGGTGGCAGCCGCAGGAGCAGCCACCTGCGTTGCGATAGGATGGTTGGACGGATCAGGTTGTCCGGTGGGGTCATCGGGGGAGTAGCTTAGCCCCGACTGCCTTAAGGGTTTTTCCCTTTAGATAGAAGTTTTTTTCACTAATACTTGGATTCAACAATTTACTTACAAATTTATCTTGATAATGTCGCATGATCGGCCGTTTGGGCGAATGGGCACCAGGAACACTCCGTTCGGTAGTGGAGGCAATTTTAGAGGTAACCAGTACCGGGGTAGCAATAATAGGGGCGACATCGACGGCTAAGCATCCCCTGGTGATGCATTCACCAGTAAGTAGCCTAGATGGGAAGATGCAGCGGGGGCGAATGCAATCCCAGGCCAAAATGACCGGAACGAGAAAATGACTAGGCAGGCAAGCACTAACAATCTTAACGCACCCCTAATAAATACGCATAATATCTCGGGTCTAATTATTAATGTGTCCACATACGCACAAAACGGAGCTAGTACGTTGCCAGTAATTCATGGAAATTTTGAAGGAACTGCAAGCGATAGGACGCATACCCCAAGGATCCCTGCCGAGGCCCCTCGTGAAGACTCGTGGGTGAATATACTGCACCAATTGTTCCAGACTTCGCAGGAGGAAATGCGAAGGGAAATGGGAACGATCAAAAATAACATGGACCAGCTCAACGCGGCTCTCGAGTCTGCACAACAGTCGAGGGCTTTTAACAGGAACGCGAGTCGAGTGGAAGGTAATGCAACCCCGGCGGCTGTAACCCTAGATAACCCTGCTTTGGCAGCATGGTGGTGAAACCCTAGGACTGGAAGGTTTCCTAAGATGGGACTGGGAGTGTCGCGGACTTCCTGTTTAAGTTAGAAACTCTGAGCGGGCGAACCCATTGCTCTAGTGAACAATTGATGGCCAAATTTCATCTGTTCCTTTCTGGGAGGGCAGAGGAGTGGTATTGGCTATTCACTAAGCAGAAACCGAACACAACTTATCCCTTTTTTTTCTACTCACTAAAAAGAGAATTTGGGACCCTGAAAAGCGACCATGAGATGATGATGGAGATCTCAATGCGCAAACAGAAAACGAACGAATCCCATGACGTCTTCCACACAGATATGATAGGACTAAATGCGCGGCTTAGGGAGCCTATGTCAGAGACCCTACTGATAGACATAATAAAATGAAACATCAACATTAGTTTGAAATTGATGCTCTTTAATGCGGACGTGAGAAATTTACATGACATCCGCCATGTGGCACGAAGAAGTGAACAAGTGCTAAAGGAAAGAAGGAGCATTACAACAGGGTTTCATGGTCGTCACGCTAACGAGGCTCGCCCAATAACACCGGACATAAGGAACGAGTATTAAGACTGCGAAGTATACCCGCAGATTGAGGCATGCGACTTCAGGAGGTCGAGGAAACCGGACTATTCAGGCATCCAGTGTTGGAAATTTCGAAACATGGGGCATTCCTGCATCCATTGCGAAGAGCCCATTAAAAGCCCGTTTTGTTTTAAGTGTGAATTAAAGGGAGTCCTCACTCCACAATGTCCTAGGGATCATCGTCGACAGGGAAACCAGAATCCGAGCCAGAAGACAGAGGGGTAATTCGTTCGGGACTATAGCCCCCATATCAGCCCGTTCTCGAGTCGTCTCGTGCGCTGAACCAGTTAGTAGAGCCTTCACAAGTGGTGAGTTCCCAAATGTTAGTAGCACTCCTACGCAGGAACCTCCAAAGGTCATAGTAACGTTCCCTGATAGTACAGATGGTTCAGCCGAACCAGACTCAGATAGCCCAACTTCGTGATATTTAGTTTCCGAACCAGTAAACATTTTGAAGTCGCCTGGTAGGGATGTTGCCTGCCAGAAACATTTTCCATTTAGTTTCGAACAAAGATAACATAATTATTAGCCACTAAAATCTAAGATTTTTCATAACCAATCCAGTTTCGCGGTATCCGAAAATATTTTGAAAAGCCGTAAAAGATATACCATGTAAAATAGCGGAAGATCCTCCAGAGCACCAGGATTCTCCTTACAGAGGATGAAATACCTCTAGTTAGAGTAAAGATAGAAAACAATTTTGTGGTAGGCCTACTGGACTCTGGAGCTACCGTCTCTATACTAGGGAAGGATTGTAAAGAATTTTTAGAAAGAAATAGTCTGAAGTATCACCCACTGCAAGCATTCCTATACACAGAGGGTGGTAACAAGCAGAAAATATTAGGTTCGATTTCGTTACCAGTGACTTTCCAAAATACTACCAAGACTATTTGTTTTTATCTTGTCACTTCGCTACTTCAAGAAGCTTACTTCTGAGTTGATTTCTGGAAAGCCTTTGTGTTAGCCCCTGATATATTTCCAAGTGTAGCGTGTTTCGAAATTAGCGAAGAAAAAGAACAGGAATATCATTTCCATGACTTGACAACAAAGCAGAAGTCCGAATTGCAGAAGGTAATAGAGATGTTTCCGTCGTTTGAAAAGTTATGCCTGTGGCAAACACAGTTAGTCGAACGCCATATCGCTACGGGCAACGCGGTTCCGATCAAAAGCAAGAACTACCCTCCTTCGCCACCAAGGCAAGCCGAAGCTTTTAACGAAATAGACAGTTTGCTTAAAATGGGAGTGATCGAGGAATCGAACTCGCCGTGGTGTAGCCCTGTAGTGTTAGTTCGAAAACCAGGGAAGATCCGGATGTGCATTGATTCCAGGAAGATCAACGAGGTCACGAAGAAGCACTCATACCCATTGCCGCATATCAACGGTCTGTTGAGTAGACTAAAGGACACGCATTATATCAGCGGCATTGACCTAAAAGAGGCGTTTTTCCAAATTAAATTGATGGAATCATCCAAGGAGAAAACACCATTCGCAGTTCCGTGGAAACCTCTGTATCACTTCAAGGAGATGCCGTTCGCCTTCTGCAATGGACCGCAGACAATGAGCAGACTCATGGACAAGATCGCGCTTGAGGGAGAATGTTTTCATTTACTTGGATGATCTAATGGTATAAAAATAAATAAAAATAAACGTAAGGCGCGATATCCTCCGAAGAGATCTAAGGCCGAGCTTCTCTTCCAATTTACGTCGTGCTCCTCTTAATTTTCCCTACAAATTGGGCGCACGGGACCTACATGTTTTATGCCGACTGCGAACGGCATCTGCAAGACAGATGAGTTTTCACTGAGAGCTTTTCATGGCAGAAATACACACGGAGTGTTTGCCAAACACTGCCGAGGGACCCCGTTTAGAAAAATTTTCTTTTGATGTGGGGTGTGAACCCAGGGCATACGGTGTGGTAGGCGGAGCACGCTACCATCTCACCACGGTGGCCGCCAATGGTATGCAATGCGAATTTCGAAGATCACATGAACCTGCTAGCGGAAGTAGCGAAGTGTTTGAAGGATGCCGGCCTTGCCATCAACGTAAAAAAGAGTAAATTTTGCCAGAAAGGAATTCGAAACTTAGGATACCTGATAGGTAGCGGATGTTCAAAAGTAGACCCGGGCAAGATAGAAGCTTAGAAGCTTTTAAAAATTTCCCCGTCAGGTCCGTAGGTTAGTTGGTATGACAAATTGCTATACGGCGTTCATTACGAATTGCGCAGACCTAGCAGGTTCCCTAAAGTATTGTCTTCGGAAATCAACAGGGCCATTCAAACTTACCACTGAAGCGATAGAGGCCTTCGAAAAACTTAAAGTAGGCTTGATTTCCGCTCCTGTCTTGACCCAAACTGATTTCTTCAAAGAATTTGTAATTCAATGCGATGCGTCTAAATTAGGTGTTGGCGGGGTGTTATTCCAGGTCGATGATGAGGGCGCTGAACATCCGATAGCGTTTGTTTCAAAGAAATTGAATAATGCTCAACGCAATTATACAGTAACCGAGCTTGAGTGTCTCGCCGCCATAGTCAGCGTGAAGCGTTTCCGACCCTACATTGAAGGATTACCGTTTCGGATTATCACTGCCCATTCCAGTCGCAAGTGGTTGATGACACAAAAGGACTTGAGTGGCAGGTTGGCTAGGTGGTCACTCCTGCTGCAAAGATACGAATTTACACCCGGGGAAATAGATTTAGTCTCCCCAGAATTTAACAGTAGCAAATATCTAGATTTGATAGAACCGTCACAGAAAACGAGGAGTCGCTTTCGGACTTAAGAGTAGTTGATGGCGTAATTTTTAAGAAAGTAAAATTTCGGAAGGGATGGAAGGTGAAGAAGACTCGTTATGGCGTCTGTGGTTGCCGAAGGAAGTCGTGAGACTAGCACATGACGCCAACCGGAGGTACCATGGTGGGTGGCAGAAAACCTTGGAACGCGTGAGGCAAAAGTACTTTTTTGGCCACAGCAATCTAAGGACGTCCGAGACTACGTGAAGCGATGTGACACTTGCAAAACTGTAAAGTCCACCAATCAGAAGTCGAGGCCACCTATAGGGAGTACTTTTACATCCGAAATGCCATTTCAGCGGTTATATTTCGATTTTCTAGGGCCTTATCCGCGATCCAAACGCCGAAATCAATTTCTTTTCATAGTCTTGGACAATTTTGCAAAGTATGTTTGGCTAAAGCCCATGCAGAGGGCCACAGCTATTAACGTTATAAATTACTTCGCTTCAGACATTTTCCCAGCTGTAGGAGTTCCTGAGTTTATCCATAGCGACAATGGTAAACAGTTTATCTTGAAGGAAATGAAACAATTTCTACAAAATTATGGGGTGACACACGTGAGGACGCGTTATATTCTCCTCCAGCGAACGCCTCAGAACTAGTTAATAGAGAAATTGTTTCTAAAATAACAATTTTCCTGAAGGATAAACCAGACCATACCGATTGGGATAAGCATATACCAGAGATTTTATCAGTTTTGATAAGCGATTTCCATACGGCGATTCAGTGCACTCCACGCTTTGCATTATATGGTCAAAACATAGTTCAACATGCCACAGCATACAATATTTTAGAGAAACTCGGCAGCCTTAGGAAGGATCGGGTTACAATAGCAAATAGAGCCGACAAGTTGACTAATATTCGTGATTAAATCCGCAGAAATTTAGATCAGGCAAAGGATAGGTGAATTAACACCTATAACAAGCGCTCTAGGCAAGTCAACTACAAGGAAGGTCACGAAGTTTGTCGGAAAATCTTTGCTTTGAACCACTTCAAACAGGGCATCAACGCCAAATTCCTGCCGAAATATCTTAAGTGTCGAGTGCTCCGAAAAATAGGCAACGCATTGTATGATCTCGAGGACCTAAACGGGAAATTGATTGGTCGCTTCCATGCTTTGGATGTTCGTCCACAATAACCTACCAGAATGTTTTTTTTTTTACCAAATTCACAAATTGATTTGTTTTTTCTATTAAACTTACAAATTTGATTATATTTCATCTGGGCGTTTTGGCGACCGGGGACAACTCGCCAAGTATTCTCCCCGAGCAACGGGTGCTCACACGCGATCTCACTGGGAACCGTGAACAGCCTGGCAGTGCAAACTTCGGTTGGACTAGCCTTACGGAGTTTGGACGAGTTCTACTGTATCAAAATGTCTACATACATAATTTTTTTTTCTATGGGGCGATAACCACTAGAAAATACCATACGGAGTTTTGACGAGTTCTCCATAACAAATGTCTAGTTGCCGCAAAGACTTTCAACTAGGAAACCAAATTGATTCACCATTTTAAATTGACTTTTTTTTTATGGACCTTCTGTTGCCCGGCTAGCTTCGCGGTAGAACTTTGACACTCTTATCTTAGCGGTGAGTCGTGCCCCACGTTAACTGATCTCGGAGGTTCCTGGAAGTGGCTCTCTACGGGTGAACAGGTTTCCTATTCGCTTGTGAGATTCACCTTCTGAACGTTCTGCTGACTGGTGGTAGTTGGTTAGTTAATAGGAAAAGGTTAGGATTCACCCTCACTCATGTCTGCCTGGGTGGTTAAAACAAATTTTCTTTAATTTCGCGCGGGTGGCATCGCCAAAGATTCCAATGGTGTGGGAAAATTCCCCATAAGGCAACCACCATGGCGTAACTATTCAAGGTGACAGCTGACTTGTAGGTTTTATAGGATTTGACACATCAACTTTCGGCGCAGTACGATTTTGACATTATTCCATCGGTTCACAAAACAGAGTACATTGAAATTTTAATGATGGCTGCAGGAATGGCTACGACTACAACTTTTATGGTTTCACCATGGACAACCACAGTTAAATCGTGCGACTTAACGGCGGTTGCGAATTCGCGATTGGAATGGAATTTTTTCGAAATTCTTTGGACGGCCTTGAGGGCGTGGTGCGCCATTTGAAAGGGCAGAAAGAGATTGGTCGCCGTCGGTGGTGGTCGAAAGTATCACAAGTCGCGTTCTTTTTCCACACGAATTACTTTGAATGCAAATTCTGTACCAAGTTCTTAATAGTTTAATATTAAGTTTATGGTTTTAAATCTTTGGATTTCAAAACAAAAAGTTTTGTATATTCCTTGCTATTAAGCTGATAAAAATCTGGAGCGAGTAAGTGGGTTAAAATAATCTTGGAAAAAGAAGGTATTTTTTAGTGTGTTCGTACGGTTACAGAAAACAAGCTGTACGGCAAATTGGCAAACCCAAAAAGGGGATCCTAAACAAGTAAATACCGAGGCAGTACGGTCCACCAATTGTGGAAAGCAAAAAGATAAGTGAAAAGTTATTAAAGCAACATTCGAAACGCTCCTCCATGGTGTATTTTTGCGGATAATATCAATATAGAACCTACTTGGTACATGCATCTGCAGGTGGTTTTCGGTCGCCGTCGTAGTTGTCGCGTAAGAACAAAACCAAGAAAAAAAAGGTGATTAATTTCGAAGCTTTTCTGAAACGCCATTTAAACAAATGCGTTTAAATGATATTAAGTGCCAGCGTTAACGCAAACTCTTAAGTTACTCAAATGCGTTTTACATATAAAAGGTTCAGATTAGAAATTGTGTGTTATTTTCAACAAAAGTTCCATTTAACAATAAATACGCATAGAAATGTTATATTTGCATATAGTTGCACCCCGTACGTGATTATAAATATGAAATACACGCTTTATATTTAATAATTGGCTATTATAACCTGAAAATATAAATCTTTGTGCGGCAGACACTGAGAGGAAGCCAACATCTCTTTGGTGACAGATGGAGAAAACCAATTTTTCCGCGCAAGTTCAGTGAAATTTTCGATGCTATATAATTTTCGTTGTCGTGGTTTACAAGTGGTACGTAGCTAATTTGGGCCCGCAAGTCTCAGCAAATTTGAGCGGCACCCAGTTTTTAATTACGAATATTCATAACATAGCTAAACAAGTTCACAAAATTAAATAAGAATAAAGGCAAGGAAGCAAACGCTCAGGGTGAAAATCTAAGAAAGCAAACGCGTTAAACGCACAAGAACCGCGCGATAACAACCAACATCAACCTCCCGCGCAACGCTTATCAATAGCGCGCTACCGCAACATCACTAACGCGCTAACACCGCGCGCAGTCACCTTTAATATCGCTACCATAATCAAACGCGCATCAACTGCGCGCAACCACCCTCAATAGCGCCCATACCACTCCAACCACTAGACAGAACCACAACCACCAGACTTACCACCACCGCAGCATTAATAAACACAAAGGAAGACCGTTTTTCATAGGCCCCACGAGCTTCACCTTGCCACATCAGCGGGCACAACAGCAGCAAGGCCGCTCCATATAGGCCCAACGAATTTCAACCCGGCATAATAGCCCGTCATAAGCAACACCATCAGACGTAGCCACAACAAGGTCGCTTCATATAGACCCAACGAATATCAACCTGGCATAACCAGCGACCAACAACAACAAATAACAGCATGTAGGACGGTGAGTTCGTTCCGTAATACGGATAAACTAACATTTATTAAATTAGGAATTTAAAAAAAATTGGAAAATTTTGTTTCCGAACTCCCTAAGTGATGGCGTCATTCATATACGTACTGCTATTAATGAATTTTTTTTTAAATTTCTTTGTTTCAATTTGGAAAGGTTTCAGTGTGCATAAAATTTTGTAAGTGTATGGTGATTTGCCATTCAATTGAAAAATTAGACACTGTAATGAATGTTATTCATGATTATTCCAAAAAAGATTTTTTCAACATAAGTTTAAGACTCTTTACAGTTATACTTTGTCTAAAGTTAGTGAACTACAAGGCTAAAATTTCATTACTTTAAATTAAAAGAGGTCAACGTTTGTTTTCTTTTAATTTTTTAACTTAACGATATGATAGATAAAAGGGTTAAACATGTTATATGAGTAGTGTCATAATTATGCGACTTAGTTTAGTAGACTTGAATTTTTTTTCTCTCTTTCTTTCGCACAATCTAATGCACAGTTAAATAAGAATCTTACACTTTTTGGTTAGTTCCATGTCAAACCGATGGGTGGTATCTTCGATGCTTACATTTCAATAAATGCTGCATCGAAAACAAGTAATAAATTTTGTAACAGAAACTATTTTCATGAGTCGACCTTTATTTTTTTCCTCTCAGTTCGATGGTAGAACTAATATTTACTGTCTAATTATATATCTATATAATACACCGCCTCAACGGCCTTAGCAAGTTACGATTTCAAGGGAAGCTACCCGATGCGAATGTATATTTGGTATTCAATTTTCATATTTCATTCAGTGGTTGAATTGTCGTGGAACTACTCAGCTTACATACACATTTTTAGTAACAACAGCGACACATGCATCGACTATACTTAATTAGAAATTAGCAGCATTTAATACATAAATACTAATACTAAACCATAAATACTAATGCCTAACCATATCTACTAATTGTTGTAAAACTGACTGTTGGGGTAAGGCGGAGGTGGCATTTGGCATGCTGCTAGCTCGTCGGGCGGGGTGAGTTTTTGCTCACTCGACTTACCTACAGTTATACAAACAAAAGGAGTTCATGCCTGAAATCTACGAAACGAAAGCTGGAAGGAAAGGTCTGTCCGTGTCAGGTGGAGTCACCCCTTCCCTACTGCGTAAAACCTTGACGCAGCCTTGGGCGTTGCACTGACTCCGGAACTTTAGCAACGCCCCCTTAGCCTGAAATTTGTACGTTAATGTCCCATGTCCCTAGCCCGTCTAGTCTGTCACCGTCGACTCACATCCACGTCCCCTATATTGCACTCGTGCAACACCCACACCAATTGAACGTTCTTTAGCCGATCATTATGAGATATACTCAACCCCTAAACCTAATAAATATGAGAGTTTGAATTTCAGCCAAAAAAAAACGTTATAAAACTCTTTATTGAATAATTATCCTAATACGATGATCAAAAAATTCAAAAAAACTTCAGTTGTATTGGTTTTTCCTTAAGACTAATTAGTTGGAACTAACTCTATCTAATATATGTATATTCGTAACTAAAAATAATAAAGATGAGGATAAAAGTTGCTAAATAGAAGATAGTAGGGAAAACGAAGTTTACTTTTGGGTTTATTTAATGGAAAGATTGTGGATGGAAAAAAACTTAACAAAAACCCATGAAAAATCCAAAGGTAAAAAAACTTGGGATTGAAAACAACTAATGATAAATGGAAAAGGACTTTAGCGTAAAAACAAAGGAATTGGAAATGCAAAAAAGGTTAACTTCAAAGTTATTAAATAGGAAAGCGAAACTTTGTCGTAAAAAATTTTAACACAAAAATTACTAAAGGTCATTAATACCTTTACTAAATAAAAGATATTGCAGATGCAAATGCATTTAACGAAAGTAAATAGAATGAAAAAAAGTGAATATCAAGAAAATTGCGGTTGACAAAAATGTAATTAAAAGTTCGATTGAATAAGTGGATTTAATAATCGGACCGCCACTGTAGCCCAACAACTCCTCAGCCTCTGCTGGGTTCCAGTCGATTTGTTTAAAAAAATGGATATATACGTATGTTTGTGTGTATTAGGTAATGTTAATAACTTATAACTCTAGCACTTACCGATCAATCCAGCGACGGAGGCCGTCGAAGAGAGAGCGTGGCTGCAAAGAACGTACATATACATACACCTACAAACCTATGCTGAAAAGTCGATCGGTGGAAGAGGTGATACTGAAAGATAACAAATTTATTCGGGCATGCGGTTGCGGCCCGGATCAAAGAATTTATGCGCGTTAGAGTGAAAGATAATGATTAAAAAAAATTATAAAAAAAAAAAATATTAAATAATAAAAATAAAAAAAATGCTAAATTCAATAGTGCGACAACTAATATAAATTGGAATCGGAAATTTAACTAATATGTGAAAAAAATGAAACTGCGGGTAAACTAAAAAATCGAATAGCCTTGCGAAAAAAACATATAAGAGCAAAAAGAAAACGTAAAGCAAAAGCTAGACGTGAAAAATAACAGAAGAATGCGCTAATTAGAAACAACAAAGCGCAACGCGTACTAAAAGGCAAAGAGATACAAATGTTAGGAAGGTGGAACAGAAATTGGTAATCTTTAAATTAAATGTAAAAAAAAAGGAACGCAAAAAGTGAAAAACTCATGTAGAAACGGAATACTTAAAAATTAGGTATTTAAGAGGAGAAGCGGGACATGAGAAGAAGGTTAAATGTGCGAATGTGTGGGTGTGGGAAAAAGTTAAGGAAATAATAGGTAGATGAGTAACAAGTGGAATAATGAAAGGATAGAGAAAAATGAGAAGAAGTAAGAAAACGGAATGAATATGAAGGTAGAATTGCTTACAATTATAAAGTTATAAAAATTTTAAAAATAAATGCATCGAAAAATGAAAAACTCACATGCAGGAACTAGAGTTGAGCTAAATTAAACCTTAACGGAAATAAACTAAAAATTCAATTTAAACAATGTCGTAATATACTGATTAAAAATTAACCAAAAAAATCTCTAACGAGTTAAAAAAATTCAAATGAAAACAATATAAATTCCGGCCGCGGCGCACGGATTATTTTGCTCCCTTCTTGGCCTCTCTCCTCGGGTTTGCTTTTCTCCTCCAATCGATACTCAAGTTAATGATTGCGGTGTCAGGACAGGAGCGCCAAGATGCCCTTTTACCCCTTTGATGTTCAGCCTGGCACCGTCTGTATGCTTCCTCTTGTCTTCTTCAACTTACTACCCCGCTTTTTATGTTGACTTTAGAGTATGTGTTGTGATGGTGTGGCAAGTTCCTGTATGAAGTACTACCCCGCCTTTGTGTGAGTTTGTGCCTCTATGGTGGTCGCAGATGTGACAGGCTTTACTTTTAGAGCCGCGATCTATTCGAGGGGAAAAGAAACAATTTCAGGGGTTGGGTCATAACGCAAATAAGGGAACACATAGGTGCATGTGAACTTTGTTTAATTTTTATCTTTGTTTTGCCAACTGTATCATTTATTTGTTATATTTATTGAATTTTATTAAATTGTGTAATTTTATTTATTTACCTGATATTTCCTACTTATTTCTTTTTACCTATTTATGAAATTTTGTTTATTTATTTGATTTTATTTATTTTACTTAATTTTATCTATATATTTAATGTTATCTATTCGATTTTTCTCAAGTGTCTGACTTTATGTATTTATGTATGATATTTTATTTTGATTAGTTGTATGGTTTTATTTTATAATTATAGTTAATTTATTTAAATTTTATTTTATGTTTAACTTTCATTATTTTATTTTATTTTATTACTTCATATTATCTTCTCATTTAATTTTATTTATTTATTAAATTTTGTGAATTTGAGGTATTTAATTTTATTTTATTTTATTTGCATCTTAACAATTTAATTTATGTTCACGAATAGTCCGCACGCACCAGGGACTGGGGAAGGGGGTTTCACTGACTCACCTGAATAGGGTACAGGCCACCGAGTTTTTTCTGTATGCCGGTGCTTAACGGGCCAATAACGCGGTTAGCAACAACCGTAAACCTTTTTCACAAAAGACTAAATTTCCATTTAAAACGACTTTAGTAGCTTCCGCACTCACTTGCATGTACTTTACATTTGAGACATGCCCTGTCATCGTTTGGCGATCGTACCCCATAGATCGAAAGCATTTCCTTCTCACCACTTTCGCTCAAAAACGAAAGGCACCAATACATACAATCTATTTTAGCGGGAAACGACAGATATAAACTTTCACGAACAACTTCACGCATACTAACAGATACATGTTCGAACATCTATATGTGTTTGCTTTCTACCAGTTACTAACATATGTGAACGTAGTTATGCTGGTTATGCACACAGAACAGATACATACGTAGATGTTTCAACATCCTTACCATCGCCTTAACCCACAGGCTGCCGCTACAGGCTCGTAACCGCCGATGGGCGTGGGCGTAAAAAAATTCAAAGTGCAGTATGTCCTAAAGCTACCTTCAAGCGCCTAACGTGTGGCCTCGACCCACGACCTAAAGCCGGGCTATTCCCTATTCTTTCGATCATTTGTGTATAGATGAAACTCGTCTAAACGCAGTACGCGGAATTATTTACTTTTCTACTCCTAAAATTAATATCACAGACATCTACTTATATTAATGCGGGTTAAATCTAAAGTTATATCAGTGGTAAGTATATAAGCCTATATCACTGATATCTGCCTAAATCTATATCACAGTTTTAGCATGTTATTAAAAAAAAATATCACAGAATCTATAATATATTAATAAAAAAATAGAAAATAATAAATAAATAAATAATAAAAGAATAATAAATAAGTGAATAAATAAATAAATAAAGCCAATTATAAACATGGTCATAAAAATAAATAATTGCATAAATAATTACTCTAACGGTCAAGCTAAAACTAAAGCTAGAAAACATTGCACACATCTACATTTAACATAGGTCACCAAAACTAACATTCAACCTATAATTAAGCAACAAAAACATCCTTAGAGTGGTATACGCTGACTTTCTTGCCACTTAACTTGCTTTGGGGCAAGCTTAGCATTATAGTTGTTTATTTGTGAACTCTGTTTGAAGTTTCGGCGATAAACCACTTGTCCGATTTGGAATTTCACATCTTTGGATCTGGTGTTGTAAACCTTTTGGCTTCGCTCATGTGCTAACTTCAGCTCCTTCATTATCGATTCCCTAATTCCTTGCAATCTATCTGCTCGCGCATCTATCTGTAAATCAGTATCTTTCACGGTGCCTAATTTGCGGCATACTTCATAGGACGCGCCATGTTGCATCATCGGCAAGCCAAACGTGGCATAATATGGCGAGCAGTTTATTGATATGTGTATCGCGCTACGAAGGGCAAAGGCCGCATCGCTGATGTACCTATCCCAACTCTTTTGATTCTCTATCTGTATCACTGAGTGATTCACCCTCTCCGCTGCATTCACTTGTGGAGAGTAGAATGCAGTCCGGATATGTCTTGTGCCATACTTTTCTAAAAATTTTGCAAAAACATCGGATACAAACTGTTTGCCATTATCTGAGTGGATATATTCTGGGACTCCAAAGATATGAAAAACCTCTTTCTCTAAAAACTTAATATCATCTACAGACGTGGCTTTACGCATGGGTTTTAAAAAAACAAACACATACAAATTACCATCACTCGTACGTGGGTAAGGGCCCATAAAGTCTATAAACAATCGTTGGAAAGGTCTCTCAGTTACGTGGTGCTTTCCCATGAGTGGTTTGTGAAAAGAGTTTTGGGTTTTATTTCCCTTACAGACTTCGCATTCCCTAACATAATTTTGGACCTCTGTTACCATACCAGGGCAGTCGTATTTTTCGCGTATTCGGGCTAACGTTTTATGGATGCCTCCGTGCCCAACAGAAGGTGAGCTGTGGGAGGCTTCCACCAATTCTGCAGGCAATTCCGACGGCACACGGAGTTTCCAGGCTTGGTCCTGCTGAAGATCTTCCCCCCCCCCCCCCCCCCCCCCGGTTAAACTGAGTCCGTCTATAAACATACCCGTCTGATACGCACAATTCTGGTAGTCTATCTTGATTATCTGTCACAGTTTTCTTAAGTTCGTCATACTCTTCCGTTTGAAAGTATGGTGAGTCCAAGTCAATGTCCATTAGTCTGTCAGATAGCTTAATTTCGTCCATGTGTGCTCGCGACAGTGTATCTGGGACGACGTTAAGTACTCCTTTCCTATGCTCAATTTCAAAATCATATGCCTGCAATTTCAAACTCCACCGCGCGTGTCTCCCAGAAAGATCTTTCTGGTTCATCAACCATTTGAGACTCGCGTGATCGGTGATGATTGTGAACGGCAACCTTTCGACGTACGGCCGAAATCTCTTCACACTGATCACTGCCGCGTAGCACTCCAGCTCGGTTATGCTATAGTTTCGTTGTGCTTTGTTCAATCTTGCGGAAAAGTAAGCTATCGGTCTTTCGTTGTTCTCGTCGTCCAACTGGAAGAGTACCCCGCCTACACCGTCTGTCGGACATCGCACTGGATATAAAATCGTCTGTCAAAGTCAGGGTGTACCAGTACGGGAGCCGAAATTAGGCTTTGTTTTAGTCGCTCAAACCACTCTCTCGCCTCGTCAGTCATCGTAAACTTTTTAATTTTGTCTTTAGTGAGACAGTCGTGCAGCGGAGCTGCAATGGTTGCGTAGTCTTGAATAAAGCGACGGTATCAGCCTGACATCCCTAGAAACCGTCGGAGCTGCTTCGGTGTTTTCGGCTCGGGGAAATCCCTCACAGCAGAAACCTTGTTCGCATCGGTACGGATGCATCCATCGCCCACTACATAGCCTAGGTATTTAACTTCTTTAAAGCAAAATTTACTCTTTTCCACGTTAATGGTAAGGTTAGCCTCACGTAAACATCTAGCGACCTTTTCCAACAAACATAAATGAGACGAAAAATCTACGGAACATACCAACAAATCATCTAAATACACAAACACGGAATCCCGTAAAGAAGCGGGTATAACACTGCGTTACACAGTCCAAACGGCATGACTGTGTATTGGTATAGGGGACGCCCTGGCACTGTAAATGTTGTCTTTTCCTTAGATTTCTTCTCGAGCGGGATCTACCAAAAGGCATCTTTCAAATCAATTGCCGAAATAAACCTAGTATTCTGCAGTCGGCATTTGGCAGTGGATATGCATCTTTGATGGTGCGTTCATTAATCTTTCGTGCGTCGAGGCACAGACGCTTCTTTTCTCCCTTTATCACCAGTGACACAGGGGAGCTCCAGCTACTATTGCTCTCCTATATCACGCCTAAACCAAGCATCCTATCGAGCTCTTCAAAAACTAGCTTTTGGGCCGCTGGTAATATAGGGTAATGCCTTTGCTTGACTGGGAGGTTTTCATTTGAGACTTCTATTACGTATTCCTCCACATTAGTTTTCCCTAAAACTAGGACCGCAAATGAGGGAAACCGTGCCTTGACCTTCTCCAACGCCACACTTTGCTCTCTGGTCAGAACATGCTGTACCGCTTCAAATGATAAGTCGCCCTCGGCGGGTACAAGTTCTGCAACGCCAGTGTGAGTTGGATGCGATAGAACCCCACGAGCCTGCCAAAAGTCTACCCCTAAATACACCTCTTGCTGGAGGCCTGGCACGATGAGAAACTCTAGGTCCTTATATATTCCATCCCAGAAGACAGACAGAGTAATAGCACCAACCACTGGCGTTTAGCCACCATTCGCTGTGCGTATGTTTTGATTTGCCAGTGAGATGATGCTATTCTCCCTGCCTTCTATCAGCTTCCCGTAATTTTTACCTAGAGAACTCGCGCCAGCACCTGAATCCAGCAAGGCTACGACATCCCTCTCCCCGATCTTTGTCTGCGCAAAGAAACGGTTGTCGCCTTTAATGGTTACTATTGTCGCTACTATTTTATTAATAAGTCTTCTCATATTTTTTTTCTTTGATCGGATCTTCGTTATCTTTTTAAAATTTCTATTTCTTTTCTTAGCGAGAAATTCGTCGCAAAAAATTCTTTGTCTAGCTGCTTCGTATTCCAGCTTCCTTTGATGTAGACTTTTTGGCTCGGCTTTCCCTACACATGACTTGACTCTACACGCACTCTCGTCCGCCCTTTCTAAAATTCTGAAGCTGGGTTGGTCTCCGGGTAGTCTGTCCCCTGGCGAGAGCTCTCGGCAATCTCCGCCAGTTGGGAGTTTCCCTTACCCGCTTTGCAAACACAAAAAGACATATCACCCCCACACGCAAAACATACCATATCATGAAAGGACGATTTACAACGATTATCTCTCTTCAATTCGGACGGATTCTTGACAAAAAAAATCAACAGGCATTCCACACGAAAAACATAGCATGAGGTGAAAGGGGGACGCACAAAACGAATTGGTGGCGGGTTTGGAGTTGCTCAAAGGTTTGTGTTGGTTCGTAGCTCCAGGTATTGGATGATATGGTTGTTGGTTTGGCCCCTTCGGGTTGGCCGGATTCGTGATCGCCTCCACGGGTTGCCTATTGATCCCCTCATCCCCAGGCGTCACTTCGGGACATTCTAATTCGTTGACCGGTTTGGGATGGGTTCGGTTCTCCTTTATGAGCCGCTCTGCCTTCCTACACTCAGCCTTCAGCTCCGCCAACGTGTCAATCTTCAATGCGAAGGTTAAGTTCGCAAGGTAGGGTTTCAGGTTGCCCCTAATGATCCCCACTAGCTCCTTCTCCTGGATCTTTTTCCGCAGGCGGATTGTCAGGTTATGGACCTCACCGTAGATGTCGTCGAACCCTACTTGTGGCTGTTGTTTGCGTTCCATAATTTCTCTTATAATCTGAAAGTGGGATATGTTGTGTTGTTGCCTCAACTTTTCAATCCCAAGAATGAAGCTCTCCACCGTAATTCCCTTAGTCGTCCCGTCAAACTTCACATGCCATTTATCCAGGTCCAACTTCTACCATCTCGGTGGGTCCTGGGTGTTCCTCTCGCTACCTGAAACCCCCCTGCTGCACCTGGATTGACACGCTGGTGGGCTGTCTCATTCTTTATCTTCCTAGGCTCTGGTGTAGACGCGCGCTCAGACCTGTGCCCTAACGGTTGCGCTGAGTTCTCCATATCAGCGACGCGGTTGCTGAGGTTCGATACGTTATCCCGGACATGACGGACCTCGTTCATATATTGTGCCATCACCTGGTTTTGCTGTGCCTTCAGGGTCGTGGGTTCGAGCCCCACACTTGGACGCCAGCTGTGCCATCATCGCCATCATCTGGCTTAACTGTTCGATGTTGGCAGCTGTGGAACTAGGCCCGCTTCTACGGGGGTTCCGCTGCCCCAGCACCCGCGTTCGCTGGTGGCTCAATTCTCCTAGGGGCTGTCCCACCAAGAGCACCAGACTCCTCCGTATCGGACATTTCGAACAGCTGGTCTATTCTCCTCGAAAAACTCAGGCTGTTGTCCCCCTCACTAAAATAAACGCTGTCCGATCTTCTAATGGTAACCCGACGAATCACCTCCTCCCGACTAGTTCACCTAAAGACCCGCGAAGTGCACCTGTTGAAAAAGTCCTTTGGCAAAAAATCTACGAGATGGGGTACGCCCGTGTCGATCTGCATAAAGATCGACCCAACACCTGGTTCTGCAGCGCTCTGCTCACACTCCTTGTGATCCTCTGGTTCTTGTTGAATAAACCCAATCCACCAGCAACTCGTTCCGGTGCGCCTTCCTCCTCCATACACGACAACACTCGCACGGGGAAGGACAACTTTTTTGACCTATGAGGATTAAGTCGCCAAACAGATTTACCCTAGCTTTATGTATCCTCAGAACTAAAGAGGAAGGGTTGAGGTCAACCCAACCAGAACAACAACCGAAGCTGAGAAGAACAAACGTAATAGATATTTATTCAAACTGCAGGTTATTGCAAAAAATGAAAAATTTCAAAAATTCAAAAATTAGGCAGGTAAACCAAAAACGTGAATACAAAGAAAAACGTTATGACAAAAAGAAATATCATACCTAAAAAAATAAGCCCACTGAGGGTTAGCCTAAAAATTCAACACCCAAGATATTGCGAATCTAAGGCAGTATATAAAAAAACAACACGACGGAGTATGTAAAGACCGAACTCCGTATGTAGGTAAAAAAATTTCAGAACTCCAAAAGAAGTTATAAAACTCAAAAATAAAATAAAATAAACTAATAAGAATTCACTCCGACTTCAAAACTTCGAAATTAATTCGGAACATAAACTCAAGGGAAAAAAAATTTGTCCCAAAAAGAACGAAGGCAATAAAGTAAAAAAATAAAAAAATGAAAGTAAATGATTAACTTAAAATCTAAAAAAGAAGATTCCAGAATCCAAAAGATGATTTAAAAAAATCTAAATATTCAAAAAAATATGCTAATATCAACAACATGAAAGGATAACGTTAAAAACAGTATGTAAATATATATGCATGTATGGGTAAGTATGCAGGTAAATAAATGTATGTATATAATAAAAAGAACGACAAGAAATATCCAAAATTTTAAATTGGTATTTCAAAAAATAAAAAAGTTAAAAATTCTCACCAAGAACTAATAAAATAATAAATGAACCGCTCAGGGCTAGGTAATAAAAAAAAATTCAGAAAAAAAATCTAAACATTCAAAAGATGATTGTTTAAGAAAAAGTTTAAAAATGAGTAGACATATGTATATGTATACGCTTGGGTTTTAGGCCAACGTAACGTGGAATTAAAAGTAAGTAATAATACGCATATATTTACATATGATTTGACTTCAATTCGATTTTCTTTGCTTATATATATATATTTTTTTTTTGTTGTAGTTGTAACTTGTACAAAGTTTCTATTCGATTTCAATAAAGAATAAATATATATTAAAATACATGGTGTGTGCTGGTGTTGCACCTCAGCAAGGTCATAATGGATGTGAGCTGTCCGTCCGTAATTTGTCTAAGTCCAAGTCAGCTACGTCTCCCCTACAGGTCATATCAGTGGAGTATAGCACATCAAGTCGAGAGGCCTTGGCCTTAAGCTTGGCTGCCATACTCTGTTGGATTGTCTGTGGCGCAGGCGCACTGTAGGCCTCACGTGCGAACAGTGCTGGACTATTTGCACGGCAACTTGAACAGTGGCCTGCAACCGAAAACGTCTACCTCCTATCATACTAGCATTACCGTAGAATCCAGCGTTGCAATTCTCATAAGGAACTCCTACGTAAGCTAAGTATCGCCCCTCGTATTTGTTGTAGTATCAAAAATCGTATCGGACTTGTCCAAGCGATGCTGCCACTACAACGGTCGCCCGTCCGGTCATAGAAATAAAGAAGAGTATGAAGGAAACAAAATAAGGAGGAATTACAAAAAATCTAAATGCAATAGAGAATTAAAAGTTATGAAAGACGTAAAGAAAAGGATATTGCAAAAAAAAAAGTCGAAAACTGAAACCAGGATTAAAAATGAGAAATTGGAAACCAGAACAAAAAATCTAAACTGGGCTATTGGTGTTAAAATTAGTAAGTAAAAAAAGTAAGTAAACAAAATTGTAAATAGACAGAAATTTGGGAAAAATAAAAATAAAAAACTGGGCTATATGTTGGGCGCCATTGTTGTAAAACTGACTTTTGGGGTAAGGCGGAGGTGACATTTGGCATGCTGGCAAGCCCCTGCTAGCTCGTCGGGCGGGGTGAGTTTTTGCTCACTCGCCTTACCTACAGTTATACAAAAAAAAGAAGTTCATGCCTGAAATCTACGAAACGAAAGCTGGAAGGAAAGGTCTGTCCGTGTCAGGTGGAGTCACCCCTCCCCTACTGCGTAAAACCTTGAGGCAGCCTTGGGCCTTGCACTGACTCCGGAACTTTAGCAACGCCCCCTTAGCTTGACATTTGTCTGTACGTTAATGTCCCATGTCCCTAGCCCGTCTAGTCTGTCACCGTCGCCTCACATCCACGTCCCCTATATTGCACTCGTGCAACACCCACACCAATTGAACGTTCTTTAGCCGATCATTATGAGATATACTCAACCCCTAAACCTAATAAATATGAGAGTTTGAATTTCAGCCAAAAAAAACGTTATAAAACTCTTTATTGAATAATTATCCTAATACGATGATCAAAAAATTCAAAAAAACTTCAGTTGTATTGGTTTTTCCTTAAGACTAATTAGTTGGAACTAACTCTATCTAATATATGTATATTCGTAACTAAAAATAATAAAGATGAGGATAAAAGTTGCTAAATAGAAGATAGTAGGGAAAAGGAAGTTTACTTTTGGGTTTATTTAATGGAAAGATTGTGGATGGAAAAAAATTTAACAAAAACCCACGGAAAATCCAAAGGTAAAAAAACTTGGGATTGAAAACAACTAATGATAAATGGAAAAGGACTTTAGCGTAAAAACAAAGGAATTGGAAATGCAAAAAAGGTTAACTTCAAAGTTATTAAATAGGAAAGCTAAACTTTGTCGTAAAAAATTTTAACATTGAAAATTACTAAAGGCCATTAATACCTTTACTAAATAAAATATATTCAATTTTTTATTTTTAAATAAAATATATTGCAGATGCAAATGTATTTAACGAAAGTAAATAGAATGAAAAAAAGTGAATATCAAGAAAATTGCGGTTGAAAAAATGTAATTAAAAGTTCGATTGAATAAGTGGATTTAATAATTGGACCGCCACTGTAGCCCAACAACTCCTCAGCCTCTACTGGGTTCTAGTAGATTTGTTTAAAAAAAATGGATATATACGTATGTTTGTATGTATTAGGTAATGTTAATAACTTATAACTCTTGCACTTACCGATCAAACCCGTGACGGGGGCGTCTGCGTCGAAGAGAGAGCGTGGCTGCAAAGAACGTACATATACATACACCTACAAACCTATGCATGCAGTTGCCGCCCGGATCAAAGAATTTATGCGCGTTAGAGTGAAAGATAATGATTCAAAAAAATTATAAAATAAAAAAATATTAAATAATAAAAATAAAAAAAAAAATGCTAAATTCAATAGTGCGGCAACTAATATAAATTGGAATCGGAAATTTAACTAATATGTGAAAAAAATGAAACTGCGGGTAAACTAAAAAATCTAATAGCCTTGCGAAAAAAACATATAAGCGCAAAAAGAAAACGTAAAGCAAAAGCTAGACGTGAAAAATAACAGAAGAATGCGCTAATTAGAAACAACAAAGCGCAACGCGTACTAAAAGGCAAAGAGATACAAATGTTGGGAAGGTGGAACAGAGATTGGTAATCTTTAAATTAAATGTAAAAAAAAGGAACGCAAAAAGTGAAAAACTCATGTAGAAACGGAATGCTTAAAAATTAGGTATTTAAGAGGAGAAGCGGGACATGAGAAAAAGGTTAAATGTGCGAATGTGTGGGTGTGGGAAAAAGTTAAGGAAATAATAGGTAGATGAGTAACAAGTGGAATAATGAAAGGATAGAGAAAAATGAGAAGAAGTAAGAAAACGGAATGAATATGAAGGTAGAATTGCTTACAATTATAAAGTTATAAAAATTTAAAAAAAAAAATGCATCGAAAAATGAAAAACTCACAAGCAAGAACTAGAGTTGAGCTAAATTAAACCTTAACGGAAATAAACTAAAAATTCAATTTAAACAATGTCGTAATATGCTGATTAAAATTAACCAAAAAAATCTCTAATGAGTTAAAAAAATTCAAATGAAAACAATATAAATTCCGGCCGCGGCGCACGGATTATTTTGCTCCCGTCTTGGCCTCTGTCCTCGGGTTTTCTTTTCTCCTCCAATCTATGCTCAAGTTTATGATTGCGGTGCCAGGACAGGAGCGCCAAGATGCCCTTTTACCCCTTTGATGTTCAGCCTGGCACCGTCTGTATGCTTCCTCTTGTCTTCTTCAACTTACTACCCCGCTTTTTATGTTGACTTTAGAGTATGTGTAGTGATGGTGTGGCAAGTTCCTGTATGAAGTACTACCCCGCCTTTGTGTGAGTTTGTGACTCGATGGTGGTGGCAGATGTGGCAGGCTTTGTTTTTAGAGCCGCAATGTATTCGAGGGGAAAAGAAAAAATTTCAGGGGTTGGGCCATAACGCAAATAAGGGAACACTTACGTGCATGTGAACTTTATTTAATTTTTATCTTTGTTTTGCCCACTGTATCGCTTATTTGTTATATTTATTGAATTTTATTAAATTGTGTAATTTTATTTATTTACCTGATTTTACCTACTTATTTCATTTTACCTATTTATGAAATTTTGTTTATTTATTTGATTTTATTTATTTTACTTAACTTTATCTATATATTTAATGTTATCTATTCGATTTTTCTCAAGTGTCTGACTTTATGTATTTATGTATGGTATTTTATTTTGATTAGTTGTATGGTTTTATTTTATAATTATAGTTAATTTATTTAAATTTTTTTTTATTTTATGAATTTTATTTGTTAATACATCCCAGAGCACGGGGAAAAAAGTGTCAATAAAATATGACACTATGGCAGCATTGCCATCAAATAAGTCCAATTTTCACATCCATTCTGCAACAGATGTCGCAGTGTTGTGAATATCAATTGGCACGAACCAGAATAGAAGTAGGATTAATGAAGACAAACAAAAAACCGCTGTGATGGCTGAATGGTTATAGCAGCGGCGCCTAAACGTTGCCGATGAAGGAATTTAGCAGTTCCCGAAATGGATCTATACAACGAGCTTTGGCAGTTGTCTAAATTTTTTCTTTCTTCTATTCTAATTTAAAAATTTTTTCAATTAAGAAAAAATTTATCATAACAATAATAATGATAAAAAATTATTGTTAGGCCTTGAGCTCGATTCGAACCCGCGATCTTAAATTCAGTAGGCCGATATAAAAACAAAAATTGTTAATACATCCCAGAGCACGGGGAAAAAAGTGTCAATAAAATATGACACTATCGCAGCATTGCCATCAAATAAGTCCAATTTTCACATCCATTCTGCAACAGATGTCGCAGTGTTGTGAATATCAATTGGCACGAACCAGAATAGAAGTAGGATTAATGAAGGCAAACAAAAAACCACTGTGATGGATGAATGGTTATAGCAGCGGCGCCTAAACGTTGCCGATGAAGGAATTTAGCAGTTCCCGAAATGGATCTATACAACGAGCTTTGGCAGTTGTCTAAATTTTTTCTTTCTTCTATTCCAATTTAAAAATTTTTTCAATTAAGAAAAAATTTATCATAACAATAATAATGATAAAAAATTATTGTTAGGCCTTGAGCTCGATTCGAACCCACGACCTTAAATTCAGTAGGCCGATATAAAAACAAAAATTTTTAATACATCCCAGAGCACGGGGAAAAAAGTGTCAATAAAATATGACACTATGGCAGCATTGCCATCAAATAAGTCCAATTTTCACATCCATTCTGCAAAGGATGTCGCAGTGTTGTGAATATCAATTGGCACGAACCAGAATAGAAGTAGGATTAATGAAGACAAACAAAAAACCGCTGTGATGGCTGAATGGTTATAGCAGCGGCGCCTAAACGTTGCCGATGAAGGAATTTAGCAGTTCCCGAAATGGATCTATACAACGAGCTTTGGCAGTTGTCTAAATTTTTTCTTTCTTCTATTCTAATTTAAAAATTTTTTCAATTAAGAAAAAAATTATCATAACAATAATAATGATAAAAAATTATTGTTAGGCCTTGAGCTCGATTCGAACCCGCGATCTTAAATTCAGTAGGCCGATATAAAAACAAAAATTGTTAATACATCCCAGAGCACGGGGAAAAAAGTTTCAATAAAATATGACACTATGGCAGCATTGCCATCAAATAAGTCCAATTTTCACATCCATTCTGCAACAGATGTCGCAGTGTTTTGAATATCAATTGGCACGAACCAGAATAGAAGTAGGATTAATGAAGACAAACAAAAAACCGCTGTGATGGCTGAATGGTTATAGCAGCGGCGCCTAAACGTTGCCGATGAAGGAATTTAGCAGTTCCCGAAATGGATCTATACAACGAGCTTTGGCAGTTGTCTAAATTTTTTTTTCTTCTATTCCAATTTAAAAATTTTTTCAATTAAGAAGAAATTTATCATAACAATAATAATGATAAAAAATTATTGTTAGGCCTTGAGCTCGATTCGAACCCGCGATCTTAAATTCAGTAGGCCGATATAAAAACAAAAATTGTTAATACATCCCAGAGCACGGGGAAAAAAGTGTCAATAAAATATGACACTATGGCAGAATTGCCATCAAATAAGTCCAATTTTCACATCCATTCTGCAACAGATGTCGCAGTGTTGTGAATATCAATTGGCACGAACCAGAATAGAAGTAGGATTAATGAAGACAAACAAAAAACTGCTGTGATGGCTGAATGGTTATAGCAGCGGCGCCTAAACGTTGCCGATGAAGAAATTTAGCAGTTCCCGAAATGGATCTATACAACGAGCTTTGGCAGTTGTCTAAATTTTTTCTTTCTTCTATTCTAATTTAAAAATTTTTTCAATTAAGAAAAAATTTATCATAACAATAATAATGATAAAAAATTATTGTTAGGCCTTGAGCTCGATTCGAACCCGCGATTTTATTTTATGTTTAACTTTCATTATTTTATTTAATTTTATTACTTCATATTATCTTCTCATTTAATTTTACTTATTTATTAAATTTTGTGAATTTGAGGTATTTCATTTTATTTTATTTAATTTGCATTTTAACAATTTAATTTATGTTCACGAATAGTCCGCAGGCACCAGGGACTGGGGAAGGGGGTTTCACTGACTCACCTGAATAGGGTACAGACCACCGAGTTTTTTCTGTGTGCCGGTGCTTAACGGGCATGCCCTGTCATCGTTTGGCGATCGTACCCCATAGATCGAAAGCATTTCCTTCTCACCACTTTCACTCAAAAACGAAAGGGCACCAATGCATACAATCCTATTTTGACGGGAAACGACAAACGTAAACTTTCACGAACAACTTCACGCATACTAACAGATACATGTTCGAACATCTATATGTGTTTGCTTTCTACCAGTTACTAACACATGTGAACGTAGCTATGCTGGTATATGCACACAGATACATACGTAGATGTTTGAACATCCTTACCATCGCCTTAACCCACTGGCTGCGCTACATAATACATAACTAATAATTCAATAATTTAGTTAAAATTTTTCATTTTCATTGTTTTATAGTTGTGTGCGAGTATTCATACTTTTGAATTATTCGAAGCAAATCAAATGGCATACCTCGAATAATCCGACTAATTTGAATTTATATTATTTATGCAGGCCTTTTAAATTTTTAGGCGGTCATTTTCTGAAGATTTTAGGTATAATAAGAAGAAATTGATGACGGCAACGATTGCAACGTAATATGATTGCTGTTGGGTAAAAAAAAAAGAAAAAAAAACTATTAACTTTATAGAATTTGTATTCTCGAATGACTTCGTTAACTTTTCTAAATGAGGTCGATTAATATAGTCGAATGTCTGTTTTTTCTCATTGACATATGAATGGAATCCTTTCTTAGAGTAATAATCTTTTATAAATAGTTTATAATTAATTGTATAGTTAATTGTTCAAAATATTATTAATAAATGTACAATAAGACAATAGAAAAAAGAAATAAATAAATAAATAATAGAAAGGATTTAACCCAACAAGAGAAGTAAGGTAATGTAAGTTGCTAAGGAGTTTTCGAAAATAAACACTAAGCTTACTAAATTTTGATATCTGTTTACCAATAGTTTGGGAATAGGGTAGAATAGTCGAGAGGGTTCGTTGCCTTAAGCTTATAAATGTATTTATTTTGTATACATAATTATAATGATTTACCTATAAATCTTTTCTTCTTTTTTTAACTTTCTGCGTTGTTTTCTATTATTTTGTTTCAGCGTTTGATAACCGGTCATTTCCGGTTCGTAAATTTTTTTTGCGTTTTCCGTTTTGATTTTTTTATTTTTTAATTTGGAATTTAACGCTCTGTCCGTGGCATCCGGTTCGAACGGATGTCGTTTTATTTTGAATTATAAGCGTTTTGAGTCGGCTCTGCGCCTTTGTCAGTTTTTTTTTAAAGGCATGATATGATTTTTTCTTGTTTATGGCGCAGAACGGCAAGGTTGGCAAGAACCACGCCCTCCGACATAACTAGCCACAGAGCACCACTAGACCATGCCGACTGCCTTCCTTGCTGCTCCACTATAGATGCGATTCGATAACAATATCATAACTTATATAAACTAAACAATTTTGAAACTTGAAGACATTTGAAAATTACATATATTTGCATTTATATCATATATATATATATATATATATGCATAACAATTTTTGAATCACAATACATTTGTAAAATATTATAAAGTCAATGTTCCAAAATTGAGTGGGGGTGTTGAGTACTCGAACACAGCACTCAGCTCTATCTATCTATCGATAACAATCGTCTATAAATCGGAAAATTCCCAACACGCTCTTCTCTATATCGTCAAATAAAACTAAGCACATAAAATCTACCTCGTGTGTATTTTCTTAAAGAAAACTAATCCAGCTCTGCTGAAACAATCGTAAGATTGACGCAGCTGCTAGGCACACCAGCTAGCACGCAGAGGGCTGTGAGTTCAATTACAGGTCGGGGCCAGTGCACGGACTTGTGTGGAACTACATGTGGAAGTGGCGCAGCTGCTAGGCACACCGACTAGCACGCAAAGGCAAATGTTCGGCCGGGGTGCGTCTGATCCTGAGTCGTTGGGCGCACCGGGGTCGATCTCAGTGGGAATATGGCGGTTTCGGTTTGGAATAGAAAAGAAGATAAGACGAGATTTATCGTTATAATAGCTGTGCTTTTATTGGTAGATTTTAAATATACAAGAACTAATATTACCTTTGATAAACGGCAGAGATCGCTGGCGGCAGATGCGTATGGTACGGCTGTTGAAATCCAAGAGGCCGGTTGTATACAAATTTACAACCGTTGACCCGCAAAATCCTCCGTTTTGGAGGGGAAGGGCACCCACACATCAACCCCGACGTGCCTATGCATGAGTGCTGACAAAAAACACACATACACGTGCATGTACATGCATGCACATGCATGTGGCGGTGATGGTGTGGGTGGTTATAATTAAGTCGAGTATCGAGTACCGATTCACAGAGTTGCATTGGGGGGATCGCAAACAGATGCGGGAAAGTTAGGCATCCTGCCTAAACATGCCGGCCCCCTTGCGATACGCAACATCGTTTTCCGCCAATGACCTCCGCTGAAACGAGAAAAAAAATTAATATAAGACTTACACACTAAACTTAATCTAGATAAGGAGTTCGCCAGCTTCGCGCGTGGCCGGGAATCCTTCCCGACTTGCTCAGCATGCCACCTAAGCTAGGATGAAACGGTAACGGTTATGAACAGATATAAGTGAATATTTCTTGCCATTTAATTATACATAATTCTTAAATATAGGAATTCAGAACGTAATATATGTATAGTCGATGGCCTGTAAGGCTGGACGAAGAGGCCGAGTTCTCCGTTCCAGAATGGCACCATTTTTTTGTTATTCTTTGTTTTTTATTCCGGATGGAGAGGCCGAGGTCTCCGTTCCAGATTTGCGGTTTTTTTTTTTTTTTTGTTGGATGAAGAGGCAGAGGTCTCCGTTCCAGACTTGAGTGTTTTGAGGTTTTTCTGGGCTGGACGAAGAGGCCGAGGTCTCCGTTCCAGCGTCTAACTTGTCGTATCGCTCTCAAGGCAGCTGTGGCATTTTATGGATGTACCGGGGCGAGCGGCCGTGAGGTTGGTTGGGTGAAGCGGAGGTGTTTTATTACAAGCGTATGTTAGGATAGATAATTAAGCGCATATGCGAAGCATATTATTAAATACAATTTTTACCAAGCAGATATGCGTTATTTACGTTCACCCGACATAAATTTGCAGATTGGCGATGCGTTCTCCGCGACGCGTTCTATCTGCACGTACCATTATGCTAAATGTACCATGCAACCCTCTCGTGTATTTATTGGCCAGCTGATAGCTGGTATGGTGAGTTTGTGGCGTGCGAATATATATATACATATATGTATTTGCTTGCCCTTGAAAAAAACAAAATAAGGTCACTGGGGCAGTAGCACACTAAGCCAGTAGAAACAGTTGACTTTTTCCAATTTCGGGATTTTGTCGTGTCGGGATCCTTTAATTTCGGGACTCGGATTGTTTCTGTACCGAGCCCTTATAATGACTATTTGTGATGTTTGTTGTTGAAAAACAACAAGTCCTGCCCCCCCCAGCCAGAAAACAGTACCCAAAAAACGGAAAGGTAAAAAAAAAACAACAACAAAAATTCCTTTGTAAAAAAAAATGTGAAATCTTTGTGGAAGGAGAGGTTTTTTTTGTTTTGTTTCCCTTTTCTCAATTCCCTTGTTGTGTATGACTGGTTGGTACTGCATGAGATGCCCACATGAGTAAAAAAATAGAAAAAACACGTCAGTCCCGATTGTGATGTTTTGTGGTTTTCGGTACTGATTTTGTCTATTTAGTGTTCGGTATCCGCCCTTAGTCTGACAGCACTAATGAGGCTGCCGTTGTTATGTTGCGGGTTGCCATCCAGTTGTTTTCCCGTAACAGGAATTTTCCAGGATACATTAATGTAGGATTGTGGTGGATAAATTACCCTCACCACATTGTTATTTGCAAAGGGATTTTCAGGCTGGTAAAACGTAAGTATGAGAAATTCCTAACAGATTTTTAATATTTTTTTCTCTAATGGGCTTTCTATTTTCTTTCTTGTTTTTCTTTTCAGTGTCAAATGGACCCGCGGCAATATATATGTTTGACACTGGAGTCTGCGGAGGGGAAAGCGGAACCCATTGAGGTGGTCGCGGACATCCGCTATGCGGAGCGGCAAAGGGGCTCATGGCCATGTTTTGCGCCGGTCGAGGCCCTGCAGCATGCAGTGAGGGAGGAGCTGCGGCGCGCCGACCCCGGGGTGCTCCGTGCTAGGCGGACGCCCATCGTCGTGAGGGTGCGTGGGAGGGCCACGACGTGGTACTCCACATTTTACCGCGGGTGTGAAGGAGTGTTATGGATGCGGCGGCCGCACCAGGATCCAGTGCCCCATTGGCAGTTTAGTTGCCGTGTGCCAACGGGCACTAAGCTCTTTCTCGTGTTTAATTGCCCATTTGAATGGGCATATGGGCTTTTTCCTGTACCTGTGCGGGGATTATCTAAGGCGGTATGCGTCTTCGGCTGCGTTATCCCTGCACCGAAAACGGATGCACTAAGGATAGGAGTTCTGGGGTTTTCACGAATTGAAATACTTTTTTTTTTTTAATTTTAGCATTTGAATTCTTTGTATTTATGAATTGGATTAAGTTATGTTATTTATGGAACAAAATTTAATGTTCACAAATAATGTCGATATTCTTATTTGGATCGTGGTCTTCCTGGGTAAAGGGAAAGTGAATGTCTGAACCCTGACAGAGGCGTTGTGAAACGGACCATTTGGTGGTCGCGTTAGGTGACATGGCAACCCTGCCGTTTCTCGTTTTCCTTACAAGATGGAGGTAACTAGTTCACCCACACATTCAAAGCTTTTTTCGCTCTCCACTAACACATCGACGTTTCTTGCTTTCATCGAAATGACAGCGTCATCTTAATACGACAATTTATTAATTATTCCGGGAAACATTTTAAAACGATGAAAAACTATAATTGTGGTAATTAAACTAAAAAACTAAAAAAGGACTTGTGCTACGGGCTTTTAGGTGTGACGTGTGTTAGCTGTTTAGGCACTTCTAAATTAACCTGGCGCATTAACTAGAGGCAGCGAAGTCCTCTTGCCACCAATTGGAATTGGAAGATTAGAATTCCAAAACCAAAAAAGGTAACGTTTTCAAGACAGTGCACAACCTAAACAAAGGTGGTATCAAAAGACGCGTGTCGAGATCCGTTTTTAGAATCTGAAAGTTGTATAGAATCGACGGGATGGCCTAGAAGGTTTCAGGTGGTCAAACTAAATCGCTCCCGGGGAGTGTCCTTATCGCTACAACCAAAGCAACATTATTTACTCTCTGCTTTTCATTCATACGTATGTGTATTTTTAAATAATAAAAAAAAATGTTATATTATTCTAATATATATCATCTCTGCCGGGGCGCGATTCAGCTCAGGATATGCCAAAACAACAAGAAACCTACAATTAAATGCAGATTCATGTGTCATTTGGCAAGGATTTACCGGTAAACAAGGTACTTTCCACAACCAACATGCTTTGGAATACGGTACAAAATTGGTTGGATGTATTTTCCCAAAAAAGGGTGGAACTACGCATCTTGGTTTGCCAGTATTTGCTTCGGTAATTTATATTGATTTGTATTGATTAAAAATTGCATTAGTAGATAATGTAATGTGAATTAAAATTGAATAGGTAGCCGAAGCAAAAAATGCAACTGATCCGCATGCAACTGTTGTTTATGTGCCGCCACCGGGAGCTGCTGCTGCTATCAGTATTACAAGCACGACATTTCTTTGATTGGTTGCATAATCGAAATTGTGCCCTATCATGATATGGTTCGCGTTAAGCACGCTATGTTAAAGCAAAATAAATCTCGTCTAATCAGGCCTGATTGTCCAGGATCTTCGCACCAGAAAGGGTAAGTAAATTGCCTACCATATTAAACATGTATGAATTTGTTAGTGATAATTTGTCATGCTTTTGTTGATAATCAACTGAAGAAGCCAAATACCAAAGAGTTCGAAGTTCATGTAAATACCAATTGATTTCTTTAAATAGCGTTTGGAGAACAAAACCCATATGTATGTATGCATACAACTGCATAGAAAGGGAGGGATTAATTAATTATGATCAGTAGATTTATAGGATTTTTATTATTTTCCCTGCGTCGCCGTTGCCATTACATTGCGTTAAGAGAGGACATCAATTCCTTACCCACAACCAGTTAAAATTTTAGTAAATTTTGCTCTTTTCATTACTGATTCAAAACGTGGGAAGTTATATATGTAGGAGAATGGTAAATTTTAGCAGACTTTCGCATTGCGGTCATTATTAATATTCAATCCCAGGAAGGTTCAATGTAGTCATATCAATAGGTCCGGAGATGGTCGGGTTAGTACCTCAATGGTGCTTGTTACCGGAACGTAGATAGATAATTTATTGAGGATTGCACAGTAACTTGCACATCTCCTTCACAGCACCTCATCGTAGCCGATTTCTTTGATGAACCCTAGCAGAGTTCTTGGCTTGAGGGATTAAATGTGGGAATGCACTGGCCATGGTGAGCCCATAAACTTAGCCCTACGTTTTGAGATTGCTTCGTATTCTTGGAGGATATGGTCCGCCGTCTGCTGATCGATCACAAAATCGGCATGTGTTATTCGATAGTATGCCCACTTTCTGCATACGGCTGCTCAGTCTATAATGCTTTGTAAGAATAGCTCTTGGATTCTTCGGTTATCTTTCGATAGGTCTATTATTGCCCTGTAGCGACTTGTGCTATAACTTCCTAACAGTAACTTAGATTGTCTCAAACCTGGCGTATTGCTCCAGTGTTCTTCTCTCTTTTCCCCCCTTCTCCTAATAAATGCCCCTGTGAGCCAACTGACAGGAACGGCTCGGGATCGATAGGTCATGCAGTTCCTGCCTCTCTTTCCGGGTTGTCCGCCTGCTCTTGTTGTAGCAGTGCTTCTCCCCATCCAATAGGTGCGACAGATCACAAATTGTCATCAATGTCCTCTAACGGGAGTCTAAGGAAACAGAAAGTTTCAACAGGGGTTGACCATAATGAGAGGAGTGTTAGAGGTGTTGATTCCACAATACAGCTAAAGAGATGGTTGGTGTCATGTGGGGACACATTATAAGCAGGACATATGTTTTGTATGTCGGGGTTGATTCTGGATAGGTAAGAGTTTAACCTGTTAGAGTATCCAGATCGAAGTTGGGCTAGAGTGACTCCCGTTTCCTTAGGGAGAGTGCGTTCCTACTCTGCTAGTTTTTTTCTTTGAGTACAGGATTCACCGGGCAATTCCTGGCATAGAGGTCCGACGCCTGTCTGTGGAGTTCACTCAGGACCTGCTTGTGTTTTTCAGCTTCATACGGCTGTGTTCTCAGGTGCCGTATTTTCTCATAATGTAATGAGGGCGTGAACAACAAGAAGCCACAAAAGATTTGTAAAAGTTACGAGGACGTCGGGTTTTGGGATCAAGCCCAGAGCAACCTGTCCGATGCAACCATCCCTTGCACGTGACACACTGACAAGAGTATGACCGTCCTAAAAAGATTTTTTTCCGGCAAACGCAGCAAAACCATTTCTCATGACCGGGGTCAGGAGAAGGACACGGATTGGGTTCGATACCATCCCGGAGGAGGAGAGTATGGCGCAGACCCGCTGCATGGATCTACTGGGAGGATGATAATTTGTGGGACGGACGCAACAAACTAAACACTAGAGTCCGCCTGCTCATTACCCTGTACTCCCCTGTGGCCTGGGACCCAGTGCAACAGTACTACGTTGTGCACCCAAGGACCAGTGCTGAGTTTATTTCGAACGCCACAATTACCTTTAGTGGGGCCTGACTGTCTGTCTGAGTATGGCAATTGTTTCATTGGAGTATCAGCGCTGAAGGTTCAGCTTAGCGCACCAACATATGGCGAATACTTCCGCTTGAAAGCTGCTCGTATGTGCTTTTAGAGGTACTGATATTTGTACTGATATTTGGGTCCGGAGACTCTGGCTTCAATCCCCTCTGGCGTCTTCGAACCAGGGCCGTAGAGAGAAAATCCGGGCCCGGTACTAAAAAAGTTTACGGGCCCCCTATAAAAAATCCACTACTACATTTCATTAACGTGAATTAATGACGTTTCATTCATAAATCATTATTGATGCATTACATCAAAAAAAATGTTTGCCACATCAACTAAATGATTTTTGGCTAAGAGCTGACAATAAAATTAACACAGTATATTTACTATTTGTTTTATTTTATTGTAACGTAGAAATAAAATTCTCTTTTAACAGCCACATATTATTTCAAATAATCTTTTCTAGTTATTTGGTAACATTTTCATACATTTCTGATAAATTTAATTATGATTATAAATTTTAATTATTCAATATAGAATGTTCGGATATCAAAGAGTGGCTTTACTTGCTTTTTTCGCTGCAAAATTTTTTATAATAATATCAAAATTTAACTGTCTTGCAAAAACGGATGCAACACAAAGCGTGGCAAGTCCTAAAACTCGCTCTTTAGATGAACACGATCTATGACAGTCTCTCATTCTTGAAAGGACGCTGAAGGATCGTTCTGCACTAGATACAGTGACAGGTAAAGTGCAAAAGGTACGTAAACCAATACAAAAGTTGGGGGAAAATTGTATACATATTTTGAAAATAGACGGCATTTAGCAATTCCAATGGTGACAGACCTTTATCAAAATTTGCTTCGTAAATGTGTTTCAAGTGAACTATTTCACATTCTAAGCTTTGAGAAATATCCGACTTGTATTTTTCGACAAATTTTGCTGCGCTCGCCCGAACCGTAGTTTCATCCATGTCTTAAATTGCCACAAAAAGGAAAACTTTTCGTTCAAATTTCTCATAGCTGCAAATCGTTCAGTAATGCCAGTGATTGCCGAATCAACGATCACCAAGAATGTATTGTTTTTGAAATCAGACTCTGAATCATCCGTAATCATCTCATTTAAATTATCTTCAGAACGCCTTTTGGGTTTTCTCTTTCGAATGTCCGGAAACTTTGGCGAGATGTTCAATTGAATAGCAACTGTTTTGCATTCGTTTAAAATTGTTTCCCATAATTGTTTCCCATTGGTTCCTGATCAACTTCAAATCAGCTAATAAGGCATCTAGATGTCGGACCTCAACATCTGTGGTGGCGTCTCTCGCTTGGACGACCACGCTTCTTTCATTAATGGTAGGGTTTTGAACCAAATTGAGGACAGCAAGATACATTCGAACTTGTTAATGTACTTGAGAATGCCGGTAACATCGCCGTATGCTTGCGCAGTCAAATTTGGCTTTTGACTGAAAGACTGAAGAGAGCTAGGTAAATTTTTTTTTTGAGGATGTCACATCGTTGTGGAGTGCTGCCGAAGAAAATAATTGCAGCCGTACAACATTCTGCAGCATCAACACCTCATAAATTGATAGCGTTTTCTTGTCTGAAATAAATTGTTGCCTAAGTAAATGGTAATACTCTACCCCATCGGGTCAGGGGGTCAGAATATACCCGCGGTAGGTATGCCTGTCGTATGCGTAAGAGGGGACTAAAATATCAGATTCCAGGAGCTGTGTAGCGCAACCCTGCAGGATGCCAGCGCAATATATAGCTTCCCCAAACCTAATTGTCAACCTCACCTATCCGCGGCGAATCCTGTTTCACTAACAGACGCGGCTCTGGCGACCCCAAGCTCCTCATGGAACTTGTGATGGGGAGGGAGGGGATGGCCTGAAGGTTTAATGTGGTCACATAAATCGATCCCGAGATGGTCGGGCTAGCACCTTAATGGTGCTGTGGTACCGGAGCGTACCGGATCTGTATCCGGCAAAGGACCATCACATCGATAATACTCCTCAAAGCCCTGAAAATGGTCAACATTTATAGTGCATGCAAAGAACATTTCAACTCACCAAATTCACTCATATTAACAGAGTATATGTGGAACTTAAGAGCGAATTGAGAGTTTCACAAAGTTGCACTGCCACACCGCCATTTTATACAGGGTAAAAGTGTAACGCTTTTGCGTTTCGAGCAGGCAAGAATTTTCACAAAAGAACGATATACCCCGTAAAGGCGTTGCCTGTTTTTTAGAATAGAACAACAACGCTTGCGTAACACTTTATCCAGAAAAGAAAACGCTATCATAGCTGCGGGTTGCACAAGGCGAGTAATCAGCATTCGAGTTTTTGTCGAGAATGTGACGTAGTGCTCCGTTGTAAGCACCTTTCATATTAGCGCCGTTATCGTAACCTTGTGCACGACAATCTTCAATCATGTATGGCAAATTAGATCAGCGATTTTCTGAGCAGTTTTTTGGTTACAATTCACGAAAGCCAAAATCTGTTCTGGAATTGTAAATTTGTTGCTTTCGAATTGAAATGGAGTGAGCGCAAAATGAACGTAGTCAACATGACTAGCATCAAGCATAGCATCAACGATAATAGCAAAATACTTAGCCTTCTTGCCTTGATCTAATATAGTTTCCCTCACATGCTTTGCACAAATTTCCATAAACTCGTTCTGAATGTCTGGGGAAAGATAGTGAACTTGTAAACGTTTGTGCTGCTATTGTGAAATCCTAACTTTCTCCAAATGATCTTTAAGTATCGGATCATAATGGCTTATGAGATCTTAGATGCCCAAAAAATGTCCATCCTTTCGCTTTTTGAAAAAAAAAATAGTGTCCAAAATTCTATATAAAATTTCTTTCCACTTTTGAGTTTCAGTGATTAGCTGTTCATTGATAAGTGTATCAATTGTAGCCTCCTTTCGAATTAGGTTTTGTAAAGACCGCCATTGAATATAACATTTAATGTGATCTTCAGTATTTTCGTGTGATGGCAGTTTAGCGTATAGCTTCTTCCATACCTGGAATTTCGAATATTCGCCAGGACAACAAATTTTAGGTCGATTTAAAGTATTGGTGCTTAACAGACGACATGGTAGGCAACAAAAAGCATTGCTACTGGCACTCCACACCAACCAGTGACGCTCCACTTTCTCTCCATTTGGCAAGATTCTGTTTAACAACGAGGTAGGAAATGCTTCGTCATGACAATCACGTGGAAAAATAACAGGGCACTTTTGATGACCTCGACGAATTATTTCGTTGACTTCTTCAGATCGCAAAAACTCATTATTCACGGTACCGATATCGAAGTCGTTTAAATAATCTAGACTTTGATACAGAGTTGATGGTATTGTTGGAAGGCTTTTTGAAGATGAACCTTCATCAGTGTTACCACGAAAACTTTACGATTTCGGATTCATGTAAACATATATTTTTGTTTGATGTTTTTATTGTCTCCTCACTGTTCGAGAGACCAGGTAAAAAATTATTATCAATATTTGTTGCTTTTGAAATTCGGCTTAAAATTTCCACATGGAACAACTAAAGACTCTCCTGAATTAAAAAAAATGTCTTAGTACCTCTAAACCGCGGGCCCCCCGAGAAATACCGGGCCCCCTGAGAAATATCGTGCCCTGCGCTTGCCAGGCTAAGGCTCCAGCTATTAGGAATGATAAAGCTATCAGATCTAGAAGCAGCAAGTGGCTTAAGTCCTGGGAAGCTTCTAGTATTTGTCAAGAGGACGGAGTTTTTTTATAACATAGGTCCTGGTTCTTGATAGGGTTTTCATCTTGGTCGTTAAAACAAACTTCTGGTAACACTACGGACTCATTCAGTCTATGTGAGATCCTCATGAACCGGCCACTTCAACCTAACCTATATTTTGTGTTTTGGTTTTTACTTTAGAATCTACCGGTTAAGTAAGCGATGTCAGCTAACTAAGCGCCTTCAAATGTAGATCCATAAGAAAAATGAGGTCGCCAGAGCCTCGGCTGTTAAAGAAACAGGATTCGCCACGGGTAGGTGACGTTGACAATTGGGTTGGAGAGGCTATATATTGCGCTGGCAACCCATTGAAAGGATTGCGCTACAAAACCCAATTTGGTATTTTAGTCGCCTCTTACGACAGGCATAGCTACCACGGGTATACTCTAAGCCCACTAACCCGCTGGAGCCATGAGAAGCGTGAGTGCACTTTGGGTGTCGCAAGGCAAGTTCCGTCGTGCCTGGTGTTGTTGGGTGAGCGGTCAGGCAAGGCAGCAGGGTACACATGCACCATTCAGGAGGATACCCTCGCTGAGCCCAGAAAATCTGGGAAAATTAGCTGTACTGCTCAGATCCAGCAAACGAGTATGTTCTGTACTGGCATATGATAAACTTGCAGACAACCAAACGTTTACTTTCCTGTCCAAAAGGGAATTGGTGCTCGGCATTGCTGCTAAAGAAGAATAGACGTAGTCATATCAATTCGTTCCCGGGTTACTCGGGGAAAGCAGTTTTAGCAGTACTTTGCCCGTTTCAATTTGCACATCCATTCAAAGAACTTCGCGTAATGGATTAAACAGTCATCTGCATTTATTCGTTTTTGTTTTTGTAGCACGCCTAATTTACTATCTATTACCCCAACATCTATCTTATCCCTTGTTATAATCTTCGGGTACCCCCGCTACCGGAAGATGCCTTGGCATGGTGGAGGTTCACTTGAATTTACTTTACAGGTCCTGATTCTGGTTATCTGAAATCCCCTTGAGTATCTTGTATTTATTAAGCACTTCCGGTTATATTAAAAACTTATTATCTATCCTTACTGATATACGTTTATTTTTCATTCTAGCTAATTCGATTTGACGATGTGGGCATAGCAATATTCCAGCTGTGGCTGTAAGAAGAACGTATATTTGCTCAAACTACAAGAAAACTGCGACAACTGTCCCTCGGCCTTTTTAGTATCACATATAAGGCCCTACCACGCATATTATGGGAAAGGGTCAAGTTCAAAGGCTCAACATCACCTGCAAAACGACTTTGATAACACGAAATGGGGCTGCATATATTCCGGTATTATATCTACAACACTCATATCTATGCAAACTGATACTAACAACACCACCCGCGCAGGAAAAATTGAGCACCATCAGTGTGAGCTTCGAAACTCAAAATGGTTTCAGAAAGGGCACGACTACGAATGAGTTTATGTCTTTACATATGTAGTTTGTACATATAAATATGCACATATGTAAGGTTTACTAGAAAATTAAGGAAATTGTTTGTAAAAACCATTGTATACATAATTTATTCATAATTAAATATTATTTAAACAAAAGGGACGTGTTTCATTCATATAAAAAGCGAATTGACAGAAGGTAACCGGTACGGGTAACCGATAGGCCAGTTACCCGTGTTGTTGTTGTTGCATATGTTTTGGTTAGCGATAACGAAAACATACCTAATGAAGTAACTTAAAAATGTAAATAACATCGAGCGAGAAGGAATGTCGAAAACACAATAGGTAAGAGCGCATGCGTTACCTTTTTCATGACAGCAATGTAAAAGTCATTAAGACGATAATTGGTGATCAAGTTATTGGTAACGATTAAGTAATCGATTAGGTAACGGGTACCTGTCTTGTAGGGTTCTTGTATGTAAGGGTACATACATACCTATGTACATACGTTGGTTACAAACTGCCAACGGCGAAAGACAAAACAAATGAACATTCATACACACCCGTGTATAGAATGTAGAATTCCAATGAATTGAAAGAAGCGGTAAATAAATCGAATGATTTTTTTCTCGTTCTTTCAATTCTTTTTGCTACGGCGCTTGGAGTACGGCGTATGGACAATTTAGGAGGAAAAATGGTAAGTTAGTTTTAATATTTATTCATTTTAATAAATAAAAGAATTTCCATTTTAGATTATTAATTAATATTCCTTTTATTTTCAGGTGCATGCGGTGGAGATGGAGCTGATGGGTTTTTATGTGTCGTTTTTGGCATTAATTAGGTGACTGTGCAAGTTGTTTTAGCATCTGTTGTGGTAATTGAGTTTTCATCATACTCAATGACGTAAGCAGTAATGGGCGCTCCATTGCATTCAGGTTTTGTCCAGTTAAGCGATACTTCATTGGCGTAAACTCACAGTCTTGTATTTGTGGAGCACGAAAGTAGTACGTAGTGAATGGTAATAAATTACGCACATTACGCCTTGGGCGTTGCACTGACTCCGGAACTTTAGCAACGCCCCCTTAGCCTGACATTTGTCTGTACGTTAATGTCCCATGTCCCTAGCCCGTCTTGTCTGTCACCGTCGACTCACATCCACGTCCCCTATATTGCACTCGTGCAACACCCACACCAATTGAACGTTCTTTAGCCGATCATTATGAGATATACACAACCCCTAAACCTAATAAATATGAGAGTTTGAATTTCAGCCAAAAAAAACGTTATAAAACTCTTTATTGAATAATTATCCTAATACGATGATCAAAAAATTCAAAAAAACTTCAGTTGTATTGGTTTTTCCTTAAGACTAATTAGTTGGAACTAACTCTATCTAATATATGTATATTCGTAACTAAAAATAATAAAGATGGGGATAAAAGTTGCTAAATAGAAGAAGAAGAAGAACCCACGGAAAATCCAAAGGTAAAAAACCTTGGGATTGAAAACAACTAATGATAAATGGAAAAGGACTTTAGCGTAAAAACAAAGGAATTGGAAATGCAAAAAAGGTTAACTTCAAAGTTATTAAATAGGAAAGCGAAACTTTGTCGTAAAAAATTTTAACATTGAAAATTACTAAAGGTCATTAATACCTTTACTAAATAAAAGATATTGCAGATGCAAATGCATTTAACGAAAGTAAATAGAATGAAAAAAAGTGAATATCAAGAAAATTGCGGTTGACAAAAATGTAATTAAAAGTTCGATTGAATAAGTGGATTTAATAATCGGACCGCCACTGTAGCCCAACAACTCCTCAGCCTCTGCTGGGTTCCAGTCGATTTGTTTAAAAAAATGGATATATACGTATGTTTGTGTGTATTAGGTAATTTTAATAACTTATAACTCTAGCACTTACCGATCAATCCCGCGACGGAGGCGCCTGCGTCGAAGAGAGAGCGTGGCTGCAAAGAACGTACATATACATACACCTACAAACCTATGCTGAAAAGTCGATCGGTGGAAGAGGTGATACTGAAAGATAACAAATTTATTCGGGCATGCGGTTGCGGCCCGGATCAAAGAATTTATTCGCGTTAGAGTGAAAGATAATGATTCAAAAAAATTATAAAATAAAAAATATTAAATAATAAAAATAAAAAAAATGCTAAATTCAATAGTGCGACAACTAATATAAATTTAACTAATATGTGAAAAAAATGAAACTGCGGGTAAACTAAAAAATCGAATAGCCTTGCGAAAAAAACATATAAGAGCAAAAAGAAAACGTAAAGCAAAAGCTAGACGTGAAAAATAACAGAAGAATGCGCTAATTAGAAACAACAAAGCGCGACGCGTACTAAAATGCAAAGAGATACAAATGTTAGGAAGGTGGAACAGAAATTGGTAATCTTTAAATTAAATGTAAAAAAAGGAACGCAAAAAGTGAAAAACTCATGTAGAAACGGAATGCTTAAAAATTAGGTATTTAAGAGGAGAAGCGGGACATGAGAAAAAGGTTAAATGTGCGAATGTGTGGGTGTGGGAAAAAGTTAAGGAAATAATAGGTAGATGAGTAACAAGTGGAATAATGAAAGGATAGAGAAAAATGAGAAGAAGTAAGAAAACGGAATGAATATGAAGGTAGAATTGCTTACAATTATAAAGTTATAAAAATTTTAAAAATAAATGCATCGAAAAATGAAAAACTCACATGCAGGAACTAGAGTTGAGCTAAATTAAACCTTAACGGAAATAAACTAAAAATTCAATTTAAACAATGTCGTAATATACTGATTAAAAATTAACCAAAAAAATCTCTAACGAGTTAAAAAAATTCAAATGAAAACAATATAAATTCCGGCCGCGGCGCACGGTTTATTTTGCTCCCTTCTTGGCCTCTCTCCTCGGGTTTGCTTTTCTCCTCCAATCTATACTCAAGTTAATGATTGCGGTGCCAGGACAGGAGCGCCAAGATGCCCTTTTACCCCTTTGATGTTCAGCCTGGCACCGTCTGTATGCTTCCTCTTGTCTTCTTCAACTTACTACCCCGCTTTTTATGTTGACTTTAGAGTATGTGTTGTGATGGTGTGGCAAGTTCCTGTATGAAGTACTACCCCGCCTTTGTGTGAGTTTGTGCCTCTATGGTGGTCGCAGATGTGACAGGCTTTACTTTTAGAGCCGCGATCTATTCGAGGGGAAAAGAAACCATTTCAGGGGTTGGGTCATAACGCAAATAAGGGAACACTTAGGTGCATGCGAACTTTGTTTAATTTTTATCTTTGTTTTGCCAACTGTATCGTTTATTTGTTATATTTATTGAATTTTATTAAATTGTGTAATTTGATTTATTTACCTGATATTTCCTACTTATTTCTTTTTACCTATTTATAAAATTTTGTTTATTTATTTGATTTTATTTATTTTACTTAATTTTATCTATATATTTAATGTTATCTATTCGATTTTTCTCAAGTGTCTGACTTTATGTATTTATGTATGATATTTTATTTTGATTAGTTGTATGGTTTTATTTTATAATTATAGTTAATTTATTTAAATTTTATTTTATTTTATGTTTAACTTTCATTATTTTATTTAATTTTATTACTTCATATTATCTTCTCATTTAATTTTATTTATTTATTAAATTTTGTGAATTTGAGGTATTTAATTTTATTTTATTTAATTTGCATCTTAACAATTTAATTTATGTTCACGAATAGTCCGCACGCACCAGGGACTGGGGAAGGGGGTTTCACTGACTCACCTGAATAGGGTACAGGCCACCGAGTTTTTTCTGTATGCCGGTGCTTAACGGGCCAATAACGCGGTTAGCAACAACCGTAAACCTTTTTCACAAAAGAATAAATTTCCATTTAAAACGACTTTAGTAGCTTCCGCACTCACTTGCATGTACTTTACATTTGAGACATGCCCTGTCATCGTTTGGCGATCGTACCCCATAGATCGAAAGCATTTCCTTCTCACCACTTTCGCTCAAAAAGGAAAGGCACCAATACATACAATCTATTTTGGCGAGAAACGACAGATATAAACTTTCACGAACAACTTCACGCATACTAACAGATACATGTTCGAACATCTATATGTGTTTGCTTTCTACCAGTTACTAACATATGTGAACGTAGTTATGCTGGTTATGCACACAGAACAGATACATACGTAGATGTTTCAACATCCTTACCATCGCCTTAACCCACAGGCTGCCGCTACAGGCTCGTAACCGCCGATGGGCGTGGGCCTAAAAAAATTCAAAGCGCAGTCTGTCCTAAAGCTACCTTCAAGCGCCTAACGTGTGGCCTCGACCCACGACCTAAAGCCGGGCTATTCCCTATTCTTTCGATCATTTGTGTATAGATGAAACTCGTCTAAACGCAGTACGCGGAATTATTTACTTTTCTACTCCTAAAATTAATATCACAGACATCTACTTATATTAGTGACTAGAATGGCATGCGGGTTAAATCTAAAGTTATATCAGTGGTAAGTATATAAGCCTATATCACTGATATATGCCTAAATCTATATCACAGTTTTAGCATGTTATTAAAAAAAAATATCACAGAATCTATAATATAATAATAAAAAAATAGAAAATAATAAATAAATAAATAATAAAAGAATAATAAATAAGTGAATAAATAAATAAATAAAGCCAATTATAAACATGGTCATAAAAATAAATAATTGCATAAATAATTACTCTAACGGTCAAGCTAAAAATAAAGCTAGAAAACATTGCACACATCTACATTTAACATAGGTCACCAAAACTAACATTCAACCTATAATTAAGCAACAAAAACATCCTTAGAGTGGTATACGCTGACTTTCTTGCCACTGGTATCGCCGAGTTCGTACATGGAGTTGCCGATCGCTTTCAGCACGACACACTTAACTTGCTTTGGGGCAAGCTTAGCATTATAGTTGTTTATTTGTGAACTCTGTTTGAAGTTTCGGCGATAAACCACTTGTCCGATTTGGAATTTCACATCTTTGGATCTGGTGTTGTAAACCTTTTGGCTTCGCTCATGTGCTAACTTCAGCTCCTTCATTATCGATTCCCTAATTCCTTGCAATCTATCTGCTCGCGCATCTATCTGTAAATCAGTATCTTTCACGGTGCCTAATTTGCGGCATACTTCATAGGACGCGCCATGTTGCAACATCGGCAAGCCAAACGTGGCATAATATGGCGAGCAGTTTATTGATATGTGTATCGCGCTACGAAGGGCAAATGCCGCATCGCTGATGTACCTATCCCAACTCTTTTGATTCTCTATCTGTATCACTGAGTGATTCACCCTCTCCGCTGCATTCACTTGTGGAGAGTAGAATGCAGTCCGGATATGTCTTGTGCCATACTTTTCTAAAAATTTTGCAAAAACATCGGATACAAACTGTTTGCCATTATCTGAGTGGATATATTCTGGGACTCCAAAGATATGAAAAACCTCTTTCTCTAAAAACTTAATATCATCTACAGACGTGGATTTACGCATGGGTTTTAAAAAAACAAACACATACAAATTACCATCACTCGTACGTGGGTAAGGGCCCATAAAGTCTATAAACTATCGTTGGAAAGGTCTCTCAGTTACGTGTTGCTTTCCCATGAGTGGTTTGTGAAAAGAGTTTTGGGTTTTATTTCCCTTACAGACTTCGCATTCCCTAACATAATTTTGGACCTCTGTTACCATACCAGGGCAGTCGTATTTTTCGCGTATTCGGGCTAACGTTTTATGGATGCCTCCGTGCCCAACAGAAGGTGAGCTGTGGGAGGTTTCCACCAATTCTGCAGGCAATTCCGACGGCACCCGGAGTTTCCAGGCTTGGTCCTGCTGAAGATCTTCCCCCCCGGTTAAACTGAGTCCGTCTATAAACATACCCGTCTGATACGCACAATTTTGGTAGTCTATCTTGATTATCTGTCACAGTTTTCTTAAGTTCGTCATACTCTTCCGTTTGAAAGTATGGTGAGTCCAAGTCAATGTCCATTAGTCTGTCAGATAGCTTAATTTCGTCCATGTGTGCTCGCGACAGTGTATCTGGGACGACGTTAAGTACTCCTTTCCTATGCTCAATTTCAAAATCATATGCCTGCAATTTCAAACTCCACCGCGCGTGTCTCCCAGAAAGATCTTTCTGGTTCATCAACCATTTGAGACTCGCTTGATCGGTGATGATTGTGAACGGCAACCTTTCGACGTACGGCCGAAATCTCTTCACACTGATCACTGCCGCGTTGCACTCCAGCTCGGTTATGCTATAGTTTCGTTGTGCTTTGTTCAATCTTGCGGAAACGTAAGCTATCGGTTTTTCGTTGTTCTCGTCGTCCAACTGGAAGAGTACCCCGCCTACACCGTCTGTCGGACATCGCACTGGATATAAAATCGTCTGTCAAAGTCAGGGTGTACCAGTACGGGAGCCGAAATTAGGCTTTGTTTTAGTCGCTCAAACCACACTCTCGCCTCGTCAGTCATCGTAAACTTTTTAATTTTGTCTTTAGTGAGACAGTCGTGCAGCGGAGCTGCAATGGTTGCGTAGTCTTGAATAAAGCGACGGTATCAGCCTGACATCCCTAGAAATCGTCGGAGCTGCTTCGGTGTTTTCGGCTCGGGGAAATCCCTCACAGCAGAAACCTTGTTCGCATCGGTACGGATGCATCCATCGCCCACTACATAGCCTAGGTATTTAACTTCTTTAAAACAAAATTTACTCTTTTCCACGTTAATGGTAAGGTTAGCCTCACGTAAACATCTAGCGACCTTTTCCAACAAACATAAATGAGACGAAAAATCTACGGAACATACCAACAAATCATCTAAATACACAAACACGGAATCCCGCAAAGAAGCGGGTATAACCTTGTCCATAAGTCTACACATTCTTTGCACTGCGTTACACAGTCCAAACGGCATGACTGTGTATTGGTATAGGGGACGCCCCGGCACTGTAAATGTTGTCTTTTCCTTAGATTTCTTCTCGAGCGGGATCTACCAAAAGGCATCTTTCAAATCAATTGCCGAAATGAACCTAGTGTTCTGCAGTCGGCATTTGGCAGTGGATATGCATCTTTGATGGTGCGTTCATTAATCTTTCGTGCGTCGAGGCACAGACGCTTCTTTTCTCCCTTTATCACCAGTGACACAGAGGAGCTCCAGCTACTATTGCTCTCCTATATCACGCCTAAACCAAGCATCCTATCGAGGTCTTCAAAAACTAGCTTTTGGGCCGCTGGTAATATAGGGTAATGCCTTTGCTTGACTGGGAGGTTTTCATTTGTGACTTCTATTACGTATTCCTCCACATTAGTTTTCCCTAAACCTAGGACCGCAAATGAGGGAAACCGTGCCTTGACCTTCTCCAACGCCACACTTTGCTCTCTGGTCAGAACATGCTGTACCGCTTCAAATGATAAGTCGCCCTCGGCGGGTACAAGTTCTGCAACGCCAGTGTGAGTTGGATGCGATAGAACCCCACGAGCCTGCCAAAAGTCTACCCCTAAATACACCTCTTGCTGGAGGCCTGGCACGATGAGAAACTCTAGGTCCTTATATATTCCATCCCAGAAGACAGACAGAGTAATAGCACCAACCACTGGCGTTTAGCCACCATTCGCTGTGCGTATGTTTTGATTTGCCAGTGAGATGATGCTATTCTCCCTGCCTTCTATCAGCTTCCCGTAATTTTTACCTAGACAACTCGCGCCAGCACCTGAATCCAGCAAGGCTACGACATCCCTCTCCCCGATCTTTGTCTGCGCAAAGAAACGGTTGTCGCCTTTAATGGTTACTATTGTCTTCTCATATTTTTTTTCTTTGATCGGATCTTCGTTATCTTTTTAAAATTTATATTTCTTTTCTTAGCGAGAAATTCGTCGCAAAAAATTCTTTGTCTAGCTGCTTCGTTTTCCAGCTTCCTTTGATGTAGACTTTTTGGCTCGACTTTCCCTACACATGACTTGACACTACACGCACTCTCGTCCGCCCTTTCTAAAATTCTGAAGCTGGGTTGGTCTCCGGGTAGTCTGTCCCCTGGCGAGAGCTCTCGGCAATCTCCGCCAGTTGGGAGTTTCCCTTACCCGCTTTGCAAACACAAAAGGACATATCACCCCCACACGCAAAACATACCATATCATGAAAGGACGATTTACAACGATTATCTCTCTTCAATTCGGACGGATTCTTGACAAAAAAAATCAACAGGCATTCCACACGAAAAACATAGCATGAGGTGAAAGGGGGACGCACAAAACGAATTGGTGGCGGGTTTGGAGTTGCTCAAAGGTTTGTGTTGGTTCGTAGCTCCAGGTATTGGATGATATGGTTGTTGGTTTGGCCCCTTCGGTTTGGCCGGATTCGTGATCGCCTCCACGGGTTGCCTATTGATCCCCTCATCCCCAGGCGTCACTTCGGGACATTCTAATTCGTTGACCGGTTTGGGATGGGTTCGGTTCTCCTTTATGAGCCGCTCTGCCTTCCTACACTCAGCCTTCAGCTCCGCCAACGTGTCAATCTTCAATGCGAAGGTTAAGTTCGCAAGGTAGGGTTTCAGGTTGCCCCTAATGATCCCCACTAGCTCCTTCTCCTGGATCTTTTTCCGCAGGCGGATTGTCAGGTTATGGACCTCACCGTAGAAGTCGTCGAACCCTACTTGTGGCTGTTGTTTGCGTTCCATAATTTCTCTTATAATCTGAAAGTGGGATATGTTGTGTTGTTGCCTCAACTTTTCAATCCCAAGAATGAAGCTCTCCACCGTAATTCCCTTAGTCGTCCCGTCAAACTTCACATGCCACTTATCCAGGTCCAACTTCTACCATCTCGGTGGGTCCTGGGTGTTCCTCTCGCTACCTGAAACCCCCCTGCTGCACCTGGATTGACACGCTGGTGGGCTGTCTCATTCTTTATCTTCCTAGGCTCTGGTGTAGACGCGCGCTCAGACCTGTGCCCTAACGGTTGCGCTGAGTTCACCATATCAGCGACGCGGTTGCTGAGGTTCGATACGTTATCCCGGACATGACGGACCTCGTTCATATATTGTGCCATCACCTGGTTTTGCTGTGCCTTCAGGGTCGTGGGTTCGAGCCCCACACTTGGACGCCAGCTGTGCCATCATCGCCATCATCTGGCTTAACTGTTCGATGTTGGCAGCTGTGGAACTAGGCCCGCTTCTACGGGGGTGCCGCTGCCCCAGCACCCGCGTTCGCTGGTGGCTCAATTCTCCTAGGGGCTCTCCCACCAAGAGCACCAGACTCCTCCGTATCGGACATTTCGAACAGCTGGTCTATTCTCCTCGAAAAACTCAGGCTGTTGTCCCCCTCACTAAAATAAACGCTGTCCGATCTTCTAATGGTAACCCGACGAATCACCTCCTCCCGACTAGTTCACCTAAAGACCCGCGAAGTGCACCTGTTGAAAAAGTCCTTTGGCAAAAAATCTACGAGATGGGGTACGCCCGTGTCGATCTGCATAAAGATCGACCCAACACCTGGTCCTGCAGCGCTCTGCTCACACTCCTTGTGATCCTCTGGTTCTTGTTGAATAAACCCAATCCACCAGCAACTCGTTCCGGTGCGCCTTCCTCCTCCATACACGACAACACTCGCACGGGAAAGGACAACTTTTTTGACCTATGGGGATTAAGTCGCCAAACAGATTTACCCTAGCTTTATGTATCCTCAGAACTAAAGAGGAAGAGTTGAGGTCAACCCAACCAAAACAACAACCGAAGCTGAGAAGAACAAACGTAATAGATATTTATTCAAACTGCAGGTTATTGCAAAAAATGAAAAATTTCAAAAATTCAAAAATTAGGCAGATAAACCAAAAACGTGAATACAAAGAAAAACGTTATGACAAAAAGAAATATCATACCTAAAAAAATAAGCCCACTGAGGGTTAGCCTAAAAATTCAACACCCAAGATATTGCGAATCTAAGGCAGTATATAAAAAACAACACGACGGAGTATGTAAAGACCGAACTCCGTATGTAGGTAAAAAAATTTCAAAACTCCAAGAGAAGTTATAAAACTCAAAAATAAAATAAAATAAACTAATAAGAATTCACTCCGACTTCAAAACTTCGAAATTAATTCGGAACATAAACTCAAGGGGAAAAAAATGTGTCCCAAAAAGAACGAAGGCAATAAAGTAAAAAAATAAAAAAATGAAAGTAAATGATTAACTTAAAATCTAAAAAAGAAGATTCCAGAATTCAAAAGATGATTTAAAAAAATCTAAATATTCAAAAAAATATGCTAATATCAACAACATGAAAGGATAACGTTAAAAACAGTATGTAAATATATATGCATGTATGGGTAAGTATGCAGGTAAATAAATGTATGTATATTGTAACGAATGTTAGCAGCACTGAGCGATGCTATCGTCTCTAAGCCGATGCTAACCAGTGACATGAATGCACATCAATAATTCAATCATTATGTATCTACATAAACGAAACAATAACTGCGTCTACATATATGTACCATGTACGTATACGAGCAGCGGAGCGGCAATGCACAAACACATGCATATATCTTATCTGAGTTGTCACAAGAGAGAGCAATAATTTGTGCACGTAGTTGTGGCTGGCGATTTTGTAGCCGAAACTAATTAGTAACTTCTGGAAATCGAAGAGCCTAGAAGTATGCAGCGTAAACTATAAAAGCGGGGCAAGCGAGTAAGAAGTAATTCAGTTTGATTTGAGATTTGGATTAAGCGCTATCTAGCGAGCTATAGCAGTATTATTTTGAATAGTAGAGTTTCATTTGAGCTGTCAATCAGTTTGGTTATTAAGTAAGCTATTCGTTGCAAATTACAAGTGTTATTGTGAAGTACTTGAATAAAGGCCATTTTTCCATTATTCAATATTGGAGTTATTTATTCAACAGTTTAGTGATTCGAACTTAGCAGAGGATTGCAAATAAGAGGATTTGCAGCAAATTCATAACAATTGGTGTCAGAAGAGGAATTGTTGAATAAATTCCAGAGGACAACAAGGACATGGCAAGGTTCAGTGAATTGAAGATCCGGCAACTAAAGAAGGAGTTGGAAGCCCGTGGATTGAATACAAGCGGCGTTAAACTCGAACTTCAGGCACGGCTACGAGAGGCAATGGAAGCAGAAGGAATTGATGTGGACGAGTATGTTTTTTATCCTGATGAGGACGAGACAACAACAAAAATTGAAGAGAAAAATGAAACACCGCAGACAACACAGACCTGAACATGATATTGGTTGCAATATCGGCACAAATGTCCGAAATGTCATCACAAATATCTACCAACATGTCATCACAATTGGAAGAACAGAAAACGTATATGTCATCACAGATGGAATCCCAAGAGACACGAATAACATCAAAGATTGAAGCACAAGAAACGCGTATTTCAGAAATGTCGTCGCAAATGTCATCTCAACTGGAAGAACAGAAGGCATATATGGCAACGCAACTGGAAGAACAGAAGACATATATGATATCTCAGTTGGCTCAGCAGTTGAAAGCGCAAGAGGATCGCATATCATCGCAGTTGGAGGGTTTTAGTGAACGACTAGATAAAATGGAAGCTGAGATGGATGCTTTGAAAGATCGGATTCAGCAGTTACAATTAAATCGTCCAGCAGTTTCAGCGAGTAATCCAAAGGTAAAAACACCATCCTTTGACGGTTCTGTTCCTTTCCAGGTCTTTAAGCTACAGTTTGAGAAGACCGCAGCAGTGAACAACTGGAATGTGGAAGATAAAGTTGCCGCACTCTTCGTAGCATTGAAAGGACCAGCTGCCGAAATCTTACAGACTATTCCAGAGTACGAACGGAACAGTTATGACGCATTGATGGCTGCTGTAGAACGGCGATACGGAAGCGAACACAGGAAACAGATATTTCAAATAGAATTGCAAAACCGCTACCAAAAAGCTAACGAGACTTTGCAGGAGTTTGCTTCGGACATTGAAAGATTGGCTCATCTTGCAAATGCGGATGCACCCGTGGAATACACGGAAAGAGTGAAGATTCAGAGCTTTATAAATGGCATACGGGACGTCGAAACGAAGCGAGCCACATACGCGAACCCAAAGCAAAGATTTTCTGAAACGGTATCCCATGCATTGACTCAGGAAACGGCGTCATTATTGAGTAAACCAGCATACAAAGCTCATCGTGTGGAAGTAGAAAGGCCGGAGTGGGTAGATACAATTTTGGAAGCTCTGAAGGGATCACAACAGAAAAATGCCGGAGTTATGAAATGTTTCAAGTGCGGTAACCCAGGTCACATTGCACGTCATTGCAGTAGCAATTCCAATAGTTCCAACAATGTGGGTGGCCGTAAACGCAGAGCTGAAGGAGACGAGCAAATCTCCAAATCCACTCAATCGTTAAACTAAAGCGAGTCAGCCGCAAGGGGCGACAGCTGACTCCCTCAATTGAATGCCCCATAATCTCTATCTCGCAAATTGGAAGAAGGTCAAGCAATCTTACCGTCAGAGGGAATGTGGATGGCAACGAACGAATACTGACTGTAGATACGGGCGCATCTCATTCCTTGATCCGATCTGACTTGGTCTACAGGAGAGTAAAACCGTTACCTGGAGCAAAGTTGCGTACGGTCACTGGCGAATATAACCAAGTTCAGGGAGAAGTGATATGTGAAGTATTGATTGGGAAGGTCATGGTTCTACACAAATGTGTTGTGGCGGAAATTGTTGATGAAGTTATATTGGGAGTGGATTTCTTGGTTGACCATGACATCAAGATCGATATGCAGAGAAGGGTGATGCGTTATGAGAACCAAGATGTGCCACTTAGCTTTAGTTTGGAAAAAGGGTTCAGCAGTAATCGGGTACTGGTGGAGAAGACTCGACGAAGGCCACGAAATTCAAAGGTAAAGGTTGATAGATCGAATGGGCCAAATAAAGCAAAATCAAAAGTACCTGCGAAAGAAACACTGGCATTGACAAAACCTAATGGACGCACAACACCGAAGCAACGAATTTCCCAGAAAGAATTCGAGGGTAGTTTCAAGCCAGCGCGCACTTCTGTTGGGAAACGTCGGAACGATACTGAGTGTGTGAAGCCAATCTGTCAAGAACAAGCTCTACAAGGTAGTTCTTCATTGGCCAAGCAACAGAAAGCGAGAGAACGATCCAGAATAATGAGTAGTAAGATGGAACACAGGTTCGACAAGGAAAGTAATTCGGAAGGTTTCCGGGAGGGAGATTTGGTACTGCCGGTACCCTCACCGGCGGAAAGTGCCCCATCCAAATATCGGTGCAGTTGGGAAGGCCCGTACAGAGTTGCGAAGGCGATCAGTGATGTCATCTACCGCATACAAGCAATTGGGAAATAACGAAATAGAAGAGTGGTACATTTGGCGAGGCTGGCAACGTTTAGATCGGGAGATTTGTCTGATCGGGACGATCAGACTTAGGTGGAGGGCAGTGTAACGAATGTTAGCAGCACTGAGCGATGCTATCGTCTCTAAGCCGATGCTAACCAGTGACGTGAATGCACATCAATAATTCAATCATTATGTATCTACATAAACGAAACAATAACTGCGTCTACATATATGTACCATGTACGTATACGAGCAGCGGAGCGGCAATGCACAAACAGATGCATATATCTTATCTGAGTTGTCACAAGAGAGAGCAATAATTTGTGCACGTAGTTGTGGCTGGCGATTTTGTAGCCGAAACTAATTAGTAACTTCTGAAAATCGAAGAGCCTAGAAGTATGCAGCGTAACTTATAAAAGCGGGGCAGGCGAGTAAGAAGTAATTCAGTTTGGTTTGAGATTTGGATTAAGCGCTATCTAGCGAGCTATAGCAGTATTATTTTGAATAGTAGAGTTTCATTTGAGCTGTCAATCAGTTTGGTTATTAAGTAAGCTATTCGTTGCAAATTACAAGTGTTATTGTGAAGTACTTGAATAAAGGCCATTTTTCCATTATTCAATATTGGAGTTATTTATTCAACAGTTTAGTGATTCGAACTTAGCAGAGGATTGCAAATAAGAGGATTTGCAGCAAATTCGTTACAATATAATAAAAAGAACGACAAGAAATATCCAAAATTTTAAATTAGTATTTCAAAAAATAAAAAAGTTAAAAATTCTTACCAAGAACTAATAAAATAATAAATGAACCGCTCAGGGCTAGGTAATAAAAAAAAAATTCAGAAAAAAATCTAAACATTCAAAAGAGGATTGTTTAAGAAAAAGTTTAAAAATGAGTAGACATATGTATATGTATACGCTTGGGTTTTAGGCCAACGTAACGTGGAATTAAAAGTAAGTAATAATACGCATATATTTACATATGATTTGACTTCAATTCGATTTTCTTTGCTTATATATATATATTTTTTTTTTTGTTGTAGTTGTAACTTGTACAAAGTTTCTATTCGATTTCAATAAAGAATAAATATATATTAAAATACATGGTGTGTGCTGGTGTTGCACCTCAGCAAGGTCATAATGGATGTGAGCTGTCCGTCCGTAATTTGTCTAAGTCCAAGTCAGCTACGTCTCCCCTACAGGTCATATCAGTCGAGTATAGCACATCAAGTCGAGAGGCCTTGGCCTTAAGCTTGGCTGCCATACTCTGTTGGATTGTCTGTGGCACAGGCGCACTGTAGGCCTCACGTGCGAACAGTGCTGGACTATTTGCACGGCAACTTGAACAGTGGCCTGCAACCGAAAACGTCTACCTCCTATCATACTAGCATTACCGTAGAATCCCACTTACTCAAGCGTTGCAACTCTCATAAGGGACTCCTACGTAAGCTAAGTATCGCCCCTCGTATTTGTTGTAGTATCAAAAATCGTATCGGACTTGTCCAAGCGATGCTGCCACTACAACGGTCGCCCGTCCGGTCATAGAAATAAAGAAGAGTATGAAGGAAACAAAATAAGGAGGAATTACAAAAAATCTAAATGGAATAGAGAATTAAAAGTTATGAAAGACGTAAAGAAAAGGATATTGCAAAAAAAAAGTCGAAAACTGAAACCAGGATTAAAAATGAGAAATTGGAAACCAGAACAAAAAATCTAAACTGGGCTATTGGTGTTAAAATTAGTAAGTAAAAAAAGTAAGTAAACAAAATTGTAAATAGACAGAAATTTGGGAAAAATAAAAATAAAAAAACTGGGCTATACGTTGGGCGCCATTGTTGTAAAACTGACTTTTGGGGTAAGGCGGAGGTGACATTTGGCATGCTGGCAAGCCCCTGCTAGCTCGTCGGGCGGGGTGAGTTTTTGCTCACTCGCCTTACCTACAGTTATACAAACAAAAGAAGTTCATGCCTGAAATCTACGAAACGAAAGCTGGAAGGAAAGGTCTGTCCGTGTCAGGTGGAGTCACCCCTCCCCTACTGCGTAAAACCTTGAGGCAGCCTTGGGCCTTGCACTGACTCCGGAACTTTAGCAACGCCCCCTTAGCTTGACATTTGTCTGTACGTTAATGTCCCATGTCCCTAGCCCGTCTAGTCTGTCACCGTCGCCTCACATCCACGTCCCCTATATTGCACTCGTGCAACACCCACACCAATTGAACGTTCTTTAGCCGATCATTATGAGATATACTCAACCCCTAAACCTAATAAATATGAGAGTTTGAATTTCAGCCAAAAAAAACGTTATAAAACTCTTTATTGAATAATTATCCTAATACGATGATCAAAAAATTCAAAAAAACTTCAGTTGTATTGGTTTTTCCTTAAGACTAATTAGTTGGAACTAACTCTATCTAATATATGTATATTCGTAACTAAAAATAATAAAGATGGGGATAAAAGTTGCTAAATAGAAGATAGTAGGGAAAAGGAAGTTTACTTTTGGGTTTATTTAATGGAAAGATTGTGGATGGAAAAAAACTCAACAAAAACCCACGGAAAATCCAAAGGTAAAAAAACTTGGGATTGAAAACAACTAATGATAAATGGAAAAGGACTTTAGCGTAAAAACAAAGGAATTGGAAATGCAAAAAAGGTTAACTTCAAAGTTATTAAATAGGAAAGCTAAACTTTGTCGTAAAAAATTTTAACATTGAAAATTACTAAAGGCCATTAATACCTTTACTAAATAAAATATATTCAATTTTTTATTTTTAAATAAAATATATTGCAGATGCAAATGCATTTAACGAAAGTAAATAGAATGAAAAAAAGTGAATATCAAGAAAATTGCGGTTGACAAAAATGTAATTAAAAGTTCGATTGAATAAGTGGATTTAATAATCGAACCGCCACTGTAGCCCAACAACTCCTCAGCCTCTGCTGGGTTCCAGTCGATTTGTTTAAAAAAATGGATATATACGTATGTTTGTATGTAATAGGTAATGTTAATAACTTATAACTCTTGCACTTACCGATCAAACCCGCGACGGGGCGCCTGCGTCGAAGAGAGAGCGTGGCTGCAAAGAACGTACATATACATACACCTACAAACCTATGCATGCAGTTGCCGCCCGGATCAAAGAATTTATGCGCGTTAGAGTGAAAGATAATGATTCAAAAAAATTATAAAATAAAAAAATATTAAATAATAAAAATAAAAAAAATGCTAAATTCAATAGTGCGGCAACTAATATAAATTGGAATCGGAAATTTAACTAATATGTGAAAAAAATGAAACTGCGGGTAAACTAAAAAATCTAATAGCCTTGCGAAAAAAACATATAAGCGCAAAAAGAAAACGTAAAGCAAAAGCTAGACGTGAAAAATAACAGAAGAATGCGCTAATTAGAAACAACAAAGCGCAACGCGTACTAAAAGGCAAAGAGATACAAATGTTGGGAAGGTGGAACAGAGATTGGTAATCTTTAAATCAAATGTAAAAAAAAGGAACGCAAAAAGTGAAAAACTCATGTAGAAACGGAATGCTTAAAAATTAGGTATTTAAGAGGAGAAGCGGGACATGAGAAAAAGGTTAAATGTGCGAATGTGTGGGTGTGGGAAAAAGTTAAGGAAATAATAGGTAGATGAGTAACAAGTGGAATAATGAAAGGATAGAGAAAAATGAGAAGAAGTAAGAAAACGGAATGAATATGAAGGTAGAATTGCTTACAGTTATAAAGTTATAAAAATTTAAAAAAAAAATGCATCGAAAAATGAAAAACTCACAAGCAAGAACTAGAGTTGAGCTAAATTAAACCTTAACGGAAATAAACTAAAAATTCAATTTAAACAATGTCGTAATATGCTGATTAAAATTAACCAAAAAAATCTCTAATGAGTTAAAAAAATTCAAATTAAAACAATATAAATTCCGGCCGCGGCGCACGGATTATTTTGCTCCCGTCTTGGCCTCTGTCCTCGGGTTTTCTTTTCTCCTCCAATCTATGCTCAAGTTAATGATTGTGGTGCCAGGACAGGAGCGCCAAGATACCCTTTTACCCCTTTGATGTTCAGCCTGGCACCGTCTGTATGCTTCCTCTTGTCTTCTTCAACTTACTACCCCGCTTTTTATGTTGACTTTAGAGTATGTGTAGTGATGGTGTGGCAAGTTCCTGTATGAAGTACTACCCCGCCTTTGTGTGAGTTTGTGACTCGATGGTGGTGGCAGATGTGGCAGGCTTTGTTTTTAGAGCCGCAATGTATTCGAGGGGAAAAGAAAAAATTTCAGGGGTTGGGTCATAACGCAAATAAGGGAACACTTACGTGCATGTGAACTTTATTTAATTTTTATCTTTGTTTTGCCCACTGTATCGCTTATTTGTTATATTTATTGAATTTTATTAAATTGTGTAATTTTATTTATTTACCTGATTTTACCTACTTATTTCATTTTACCTATTTATGAAATTTTATTTATTTATTTGATTTTATTTATTTTACTTAATTTTATCTATATATTTAATGTTATCTATTCGATTTTTCTCAAGTGTCTGACTTTATGTATTTATGTATGATATTTTATTTTGATTAGTTGTATGGTTTTATTTTATAATTATAGTTAATTTATTTAAATTTTTTTTTATTATCGCGGGTTCGAATCGAGCTCAAGGCCTAACAATAATTTTTTATCATTATTATTGTTATGCTAAATTTTTTCTTAATTGAAAAAATTTTTTAAATTAGAATAGAAGAAAGAAAAAATTTTAGACAACTGCCAAAGCTCGTGGTATAGATCCATTTCGGGAACTGCTAAATTCCTTCATCGGCAACGTTTAGGCGCCGCTGCTATAACCATTCAGCCACCACAGCGGTTTTTTGTTTGTCTTCATTAATCCTACTTCTATTCTGGTTCGTGCAAATTGATATTCACACCACTGCGACATCTGTTGCAGAATAGCTGTGAAAATTGGACTTGTTTGTTGGCAATGCTGCCATAGTGTCATATTTTATTGACACTTTTTTTCCCCGTGCTCTGGGATGTATTAACAATTTTTGTTGTTATATCGGCCTACTGATTTTTAGATCGCGGGTTCGAATCGAGCTCAAGGCCTAACAATAATTTTTTATCATTATTATTGTTATGATAAATTTTTTCTTAATTGAAAAATTTTTTTAAATTAGAATAGAAGAAAGAAAAAATTTTAGACAACTGCCAAAGCTCGTTGTATAGATCCATTTCGGGAACTGCTAAATTCCTTCATCGGCAACGTTTAGGCGCCGCTGCTATAACCATTCAGCCACCACAGCGGTTTTTTGTTTGTCTTCATTAATCCTACTTCTGTTCTGGTTCGTGCCAATTGATATTCACACCACTGCGACATCTGTTGCAGAATAGCTGTGAACAAAAATTGTTAATACATCCCAGAGCACGGGGAAAAAAGTGTCAATAAAATATGACACTATGGCAGCATTGCCATCAAATAAGTCCAATTTTCACATCCATTCTGCAACAGATGTCGCAGTGTTGTGAATATCAATTGGCACGAACCAGAATAGAAGTAGGATTAATGAAGACAAACAAAAAACCGCTGTGATGGCTGAATGGTTATAGCAGCGGCGCCTAAACGTTGCCGATGAAGGAATTTAGCAGTTCCCGAAATGGATCTATACAACGAGCTTTGGCAGTTGTCTAAATTTTTTCTTTCTTCTATTCTAATTTAAAAATTTTTTCAATTAGGAAAAAATTTATCATAACAATAATAATGATAAAAAATTATTGTTAGGCCTTGAGCTCGATTCGAACCCGCGATCTTAAATTCAGTAGGCCGATATAAAAACAAAAATTGTTAATACATCCCAGAGCACGGGGAAAAAAGTGTCAATAAAATATGACACTATGGCAGCATTGCCATCAAATAAGTCCAATTTTCACATCCATTCTGCAACAGATGTCGCAGTGTTGTGAATATCAATTGGCACGAACCAGAATAGAAGTAGGATTAATGAAGACAAACAAAAAACCGCTGTGATGGCTGAATGGTTATAGTAGCGGCGCCTAAACGTTGCCGATGAAGGAATTTAGCAGTTCCCGAAATGGATCTATACAACGAGCTTTGGCAGTTGTCTAAATTTTTTCTTTCTTCTATTCCAATTTAAAAATTTTTTCAATTAAGAAAAAATTTATCATAACAATAATAATGATAAAAAATTATTGTTAGGCCTTGAGCTCGATTCGAACCCGCGATCTTAAATTCAGTAGGCCGATATAAAAACAAAAATTGTTAATACATCCCAGAGCACGGGGAAAAAAGTGTCAATAAAATATGACACTATGGCAGCATTGCCATCAAATAAGTCCAATTTTCACATCCATTCTGCAACAGATGTCGCAGTGTTGTGAATATCAATTGGCACGAACCAGAATAGAAGTAGGATTAATGAAGACAAACAAAAAACTGCTGTGATGGCTGAATGGTTATAGCAGCGGCGCCTAAACGTTGCCGATGAAGAAATTTAGCAGTTCCCGAAATGGATCTATACAACGAGATTTGGCAGTTGTCTAAATTTTTTCTTTCTTCTATTCTAATTTAAAAATTTTTTCAATTAAGAAAAAATTTATCATAACAATAATAATGATAAAAAATTATTGTTAGGCCTTGAGCTCGATTCGAACCCGCGATTTTATTTTATGTTTAACTTTCATTATTTTATTTTATTTTATTACTTCATATTATCTTCTCATTTAATTTTACTTATTTATTAAATTTTGTGAATTTGAGGTATTTAATTTTATTTTATTTAATTTGCATTTTAACAATTTAATTTATGTTCACGAATAGTCCGCAGGCACCAGGGACTGGGGAAGGGGGTTTCACTGACTCACCTGAATAGGGTACAGACCACCGAGTATTTTCTGTGTGCCGGTGCTTAACGGGCATGCCCTGTCATCGTTTGGCGATCGTACCCCATAGATCGAAAGCATTTCCTTCTCACCACTTTCACTCAAAAACGAAAGGGCACCAATACATACAATCCTATTTTGACGGGAAACGACAAACGTAAACTTTCACGAACAACTTCACGGATACTAACAGATACATGTTCGAAAATCTATGTGTGTTTGCTTTCTACCAGTTACTAACACATGTGAACGTAGCTATGCTGGTATATGCACACAGATACATACGTAGATGTTTGAACATCCTTACCATCGCCTTAACCCACTGGCTGCCGCTGCATAATACATAACTAATAATTCAATAATTTAGTTAAAATTTTTCATTTTCATTGTTTTGTAGTTGTGTGCGAGTATTCATACTTTTGAATTATTCGAAGCAAATCAAATGGCATACCTCGAATAATCCGACTAATTTGAATTTATATTATTTATGCAGGCCTTTTAAATTTTTAGGCGGTCATTTTCTGAAGATTTTAGGTATAATAAGAAGAAATTGATGACGGAAACGATTGCAACGTAATATGATTGCTGTTGGGTAAAAAAAAAAGAAAAAAAAACTATTAACTTTATAGAATTTGTAGTCTCGAATGACTTCGTTAACTTTTCCAAATGAGGTCGATTAATATAGTCGAATGTCTGTTTTTTCTCATTGACATATGAATGGAATCCTTTCTTAGAGTAATAATCTTTTATAAATAGTTTATAATTAATTGTATAGTTAATTGTTCAAAATATTATTAATAAATGTACAATAAGACAATAGAAAAAAGAAATAAATAAATAAATAATAGAAAGGATTAACCCAACAAGAGAAGTAAGGTAATGTAAGTTGCTAAGGAGTTTTCGAAAATAAACACTAAGCTTACTAAATTTTGATATCTGTTTACCAATAGTTTAGGAATAGGGTAGATAGTCGAGAGGGTTCGTTGCCTTAAGCTTATAAATGTATTTATTTTGTATACATAATTATAATGATTTACCTATAAATCTTTTCTTCTTTTTTTAACTTTCGGCGTTTTTTTCTATTATTTTGTTTCAGCGTTTGATAACCGGTCATTTCCGGTTCGTAAATTTTTTTGCGTTTTCCGTTTTGATTTTTTTATTTTTGAATTTTGAATTTAACGCTCTGTCCGTGGCATCCGGTTCGAACGGATGTCGTTTTATTTTGAATTATAAGCGTTTTGAGTCGGCTCTGCGCCTTTGTCAGTTTTTTTTAAAGGCATGATATGATTTTTTCTTGTTTATGGCGCAGAACGGCAAGGTTGGCAAGAACCACGCCCTGCCGACATAACTAGCCACAGAGCACCACTCGACCATGCCGACTGCCTTCCTTGCTGCTCCACTATAGATGCGATTCCATAACAATATCATAACTTATATAAACTAAACAATTTTGAAACTTGAAGACATTTGAAAATTACATATATTTGCATTTATATCATATATATATATATATGCATAACAATTTTTGAATCACAATACATTTGTAAAATATTATAAAGTCAATGTTCCAAAATTGAGTGGGGGTGTTGAGTACTCGAACACAGCACTCAGCTCTATCTATCTATCGATAACAATCGTCTATAAATCGGAAAATTCCCAACACGCTCTTCTCTATATCGTCAAATAAAACTAAGCACATAAAATCTACCTCGTGTGTATTTTCTTAAAGAAAATTAATCCAGCTCTGCTGAAACAATCGTAAGATTGACGCAGCTGCTAGGCACACCAGCTAGCACGCAGAGGGCTGTGAGTTCAATTACAGGTCGGGGCCAGTGCACGGACTTTACCACTACATGTGGAAGTGGCGCAGCTGCTAGGCACACCGACTAGCACGCAAAGGCAAATGTTCGGCCGGGGTGCGTCTGATCCTGAGTCGTTGGGCGCACCGGGGTCGATCTCAGTGGGAATATGGCGGTTTCGGTTTGGAATAGAAAAGAAGATAAGACGAGATTTATCGTTATAATAGCTGTGCTTTTATTGGTAGGTTTTAAATATACAAGAACCAATATTACCTTTGATAAACGGCAGAGTTCGCTGGCGGCAGATGCGTATGGTACGGCTGTTGAAATCCAAGAGGCCGGTTGTATACAAATTTACAACCGTTGACCCGCAAAATCCTCCGTTTTGGAGGGGAAGGCCACCCACACATCAACCCCGACGTGCCTATGCATGAGTGCTGACAAAAAACACACATACACGTGCATGTACATGCATGCACATGCATGTGGCGGTGATGGTGTGGGTGGTTATAATTAAGTCGAGTATCGAGTACCGATTCGCAGAGTTGCATTGGGGGATCGCAAACAGATGCGGGAAAGTTAGGCATCCTGCCTAAACATGCCGGGCCCCTTGCGATACGCAACATCGTTTTCCGCCAATGACCTCCGCTGAAACGAGAAAAAAAATTAATATAAGACTTACACACTAAACTTAATCTAGATAAGGAGTTCGCCAGCTTCGCGGGTGGCCGGGAATCCTTCCCGACTTGCTCAGCATGCCACCTAAGCTAGGATGAAACGGTAACGGAGATAAGTGAATATTTCTTGCCATTGAATTATACATAATTCTTAAATATAGGAATTCAGAACGTAATATATGTATAGTCGATGGCCTGTAAGGCTGGACGAAGAGGCCGAGTTCTCCGTTCCAGAATGGCACCATTTTTTTGTTATTCTTTGTTTTTTTGTTCCGGATGGAGAGGCCGAGGTCTCCGTTCCAGATTTGCGGTTTTTTTTTTTTTGTTGGATGAAGAGGCAGAGGTCTCCGTTCCAGACTTGAGGGTTTTGAGGTTTTTCTGGGCTGGACGAAGAGGCCGAGGTCTCCGTTCCAGCGTCTAACTTGTCGTATCGCTCTCAAGGCAGCTGTGGCATTTTATGGATGTACCGGGGCGAGCGGCCGTGAGGTTGGTTGGGTGAAGCGGAGGTGTTTTATTACAAGCGTATGTTAGGATAGATAATTAAGCGCATATGCGAAGCATATTATTAAATACAATTTTTACCAAGCAGATATGCGTTATTTACGTTCACCTGACATAAATTTGCAGATTGGCGATGCGTTCTCCGCGACGCGTTCTATCTGCACGTACCATTATGCTAAATGTACCATGCAACCCTCTCGTGTATTTATTGGCCAGCTGATAGCTGGTATGGTGAGTTTGTGGCGTGCGAATATATATATACATATATGTATTTGCTTGCCCTAGAAAAAAACAAAACTAGGTCACTGGGGCAGTAGCACACTAAGCCAGTAGAAACAGTTGACTTTTTCCAATTTCGGGATTTTGTCGTGTCGGGATCCTTTAATTTCGGGACTCGGATTGTTTCTGTACCGAGCCCTTATAATGACTGTTTGTGATGTTTGTTGTTGAAAAACAACAAGTCCTGCCCCCCAGCCAGAAAACAGTACCCAAAAAACGGAAAGGTAAAAAAAAAACAACAACAAAAATTCCTTTGTAAAAAAAAATGTGAAATCTTTGTGGAAGGAGAGGTTTTTTTTTGTTTTGTTTCCCTTTTTTCAATTCCCGTGTTGTGTATGACTGGTTGGTACTGCATGAGATGCCCACATGAGTAAAAAAATAGAAAAAACACGTCAGTCCCGATTGTGATGTTTTGTGGTTTTCGGTACTGATTTTGTCTATTTAGTGTTCGGTATCCGCCCTTAGTCTGACCGCACTAATGAGGCTGCCGTTGTTATGTTGCGGGTTGCCATCCAGTTGTTTTCCCGTAACAGGAATTTTCCAGGATACATTAATGTAGGATTGTGGTGGATAAATTACCCTCACCACATTGTTATTTGCAAAGGGATTTTCAGGCTGGTAAAACGTAAGTATGACAAATTCCTAACGGATTTTTAATATTTTTTTCTCTAATGGGCTTTCTATTTTCTTTCTTGTTTTTCTTTTCAGTGTCAAATGGACCCGCGGCAATATATATGTTTGACACTGGAGTCTGCGGAGGGGAAAGCGGAACCCATTGAGGTGGTCGCGGACATCCGCTATGCGGAGCGGCAAAGGGGCTCATGGCCATGTTTTGCACCGGTCGAGGCCCTGCAGCATGCAGTGAGGGAGGAGCTGCGGCGCGCCGACCCCGGGGTGCTCCGTGCTAGGCGGACGCCCATCGTCGTGAGGGTGCGTGGGAGGGCCACGACGTGGTACTCCACATTTTACCGCGGGTGTGAAGGAGTGTTATGGATGCGGCGGCCGCACCAGGATCCAGTGCCCCATTGGCAGTTTAGTTGCCGTGTGCCAGCGGGCACTAAGCTCTTTCTCGTGTTTAATTGCCCATTTGAATGGGCATATGGGCTTTTTCCTGTACCGGTGCGGGGATTATCTAAGGCGGTATGCGCCTTCGGCTGCGTTATCCCTGCACCGAAAACGGATGCACTAAGGATAGGAGTTCTGGGGTTTTCACGAGTTGAAATACTTTTTTTTTTTTAATTTAAGCATTTGAATTCTTTGTATTTATGAATTGGATTAAGTTATGTTATTTATGGAACAAAATTTAATGTTCACAAATAATGTCGATATTCTTATTTGGATCGTGGTCTTCCTGGGTAAAGGGAAAGTGAATGTCTGAACCCTGACAGAGGCGTTGTGAAACGGACCATTTGGTGGTCGCGTTAGGTGACATGGCAACTCTGCCGTTTCTCGTTTTCCTTACAAGACGGAGGTAACTAGTTCACCCACACATTCAAAGCTTTTTTCGCTCTCCACTAACACATCGACGTTTCTTGCTTTCATCGAAATGACAGCGTCATCTTAATACGACAATTTATTAATTATTCCGGGAAACATTTTAAAACGATGAAAAACTATAATTGTGGTAATTAAACTAAAAAAACTAAAAAAGTACTTGTGCTACGGGCTTTTAGGTGTGACGTGTGTTAGCTGTTTAGGCACTTCTAAATTAACCTGGCGCATTAACTAGAGACAGCGAAGTCCTCTTGCCACCAATTGGAATTGGAAGATTCGATTTCCAAAACTAAAAAAGGTAACGTTTTCAAGACAGTGCACAACCTAAACAAAGGTGGTATCAAAAGACGCGTCTCGAGATCCGTTTTTAGAATCTGAAAGTTGTATAGAATCGACGGGATGGCCTAGAAGGTTTCAGGTGGTCAAACTAAATCGCTCCCAGGGAGTGTCCTTATCGCTACAACCAAAGCAACATTATTTACTCTCTGCTTTTCATTCATACGTATGTGTATTTTTAAATAATAAAAAAAATGTTATATTATTCTAATATATATCATCTCTGCCGGGGCGCGATTCAGCTCAGGATATGCCAAAACAACAAGAAACCTACAATTAAATGCAGATTCACGTGTCATTTGGCAAGGATTTACCGGTAAACAAGGTACTTTCCACAACCAACATGCTTTGAAATACGGTACAAAATTGGTTGGATGTATTTTCCCAAAAAAGGGTGGAACTACGCATCTTGGTTTGCCAGTATTTGCTTCGGTAATTTATATTGATTTGTATTGATTAAAAATTGCATTAGTAGATAATGTAATGTGAATTAAAATTGAATAGGTAGCCGAAGCAAAAAATGCAACTGATCCGCATGCAACTGTTGTTTATGTGCCGCCACCGGGAGCTGCTGCTGCTATCAGTATTACAAGCACGACATTTCTTTGATTGGTTGCATAATCGAAATTGTGCCCTATCATGATATGGTTCGCGTTAAGCACGCTACGTTAAAGCAAAATAAATCTCGTCTAGTCAGGCCTGATTGTCCAGGATCTTCGCACCAGAAAGGGTAAGTAAATTGCCTACCATATTAAACATGTATGAATTTGTTAGTGATAATTTGTCATGCTTTTGTTGATAATCAACTGAAGAAGGCAAATACCAAAGAGTTCGAAGTTCATGTAAATACCAATTGATTTCTTTAAATAGCGTTTGGAGAACAAAACCCCTATGTATGTATGCATACAACTGCATAGAAAGGGAGGGATTAATTAATTATGATCAGTAGATTTATAGGATTTTTATTATTTTCCCTGCGTCGCCGTTGCCATTACATTGCGTTAAGAGAGGACATCAACACCTTACCCACAACCAGTTAAAATTTTAGTAAATTTTGCTCTTTTCATTACTGATTCAAAACGTGGGAAGTTATATATGTAGGAGAATGGTAAATTTTAGCAGACTTTCGCATTGCGGTCATTATTAATATTCAATCCCAGGAAGGTTCAATGTAGTCATATCAATAGGTCCGGAGATGGTCGGGTTAGTACCTCAATGGTGCTTGTTACCGGAACGTAGATAGATAATTTATTGAGGATTGCACAGTAACTTGCACATCTCCTTCACAGCACCTCATCGTAGCCGACTTCTTTGATGAACCCTAGCAGAGTTCTTGGCTTGAGGGATTAAATGTGGGAATGCACTGGCCATGGTGAGCCCATAAACTTAGCCCTACGTTTTGAGATTGCTTCGTATTCTTGGAGGATATGGTCCGCCGTCTGCTGATCGATCACAAAATCGGCATGTGTTATTCGATAGTATGCCCACTTTCTGCATACGGCTGCTCATTCTATAATGCTTTGTAAGAATAGCTCTTGGATTCTTCGGTTATCTTTCGATAGGTCTATTATTGCCCTGTAGCGACTTGTGCTATAACTTCCTAACAGTAACTTAGATTGTCTCAAACCTGGCGTATTGCTCCAGTGTTCTTCTCTCTTTTCCCCCCTTCTCCTAATAAATGCCCCTGTGAGCCAACTGACAGGAACGGCTCGGGATCAATAGGTCATGCAGTTCCTGCCTCTCTTTCCGGGTTGTCCGCCTGCTCTTGTTGTAACAGTGCTTCTCCCCATCCAACAGGTGCGACAGATCACAAATTGTCATCAATGTCCTCTAACGGGAGTCTAAGGAAACAGAAAGTTTCAACAGGGGTTGACCATAATGAGAGGAGTGTTAGAGGTGTTGATTCCACAATACAGCTAAAGAGATGGTTGGTGTCATGTGGGGACACATTATAAGCAGGACATATGTTTTGTATGTCGGGGTTGATTCTGGATAGGTAAGAGTTTAACCTGTTAGAGTATCCAGATCGAAGTTGGGCTAGAGTGACTCCCGTTTCCTTAGGGAGAGTGCGTTCCTACTCTGCTAGTTTTTTTCTTTGAGTACAGGATTCACCGGGCAATTCCTGGCATAGAGGTCCGACGCCTGTCTGTGGAGTTCACTCAGGACCTGCTTGTGTTTTTCAGCTTCATACGGCTGTGTTCTCAGGTGCCGTATTTTCTCATAATGTAATGAGGGCGTGAACAACAAGAAGCCACAAAAGATTTGTAAAAGTTACGAGGACGTCGGGTTTTGGGATCAAGCCCAGAGCAACCTGTCCGATGCAACCATCCCTTGCACGTGACACACTGACAAGAGTATGACCGTCCTAAAAAGATTTTTTTCCGGCAAACGCAGCAAAACCATTTCTCATGACCGGGGTCAGGAGAAGGACACGGATTGGGTTCGATACCATCCCGGAGGAGGAGAGTATGGCGCAGACCCGCTGCATGGATCTACTGGGAGGATGATAATTTGTGGGAGGGACGCAACAAACTAAACACTAGAGTCCGCCTGCTCATTACCCTGTACTCCCCTGTGGCTTGGGACCCAGTGCAACAGTACTACGTTGTGCACCCAAGGACCAGTGCTGACTTTATTTCGAACGCCACAATTACCTTTAGTGGGGCCTGACTGTCTGTCTGAATATGGCAATTGTTTCATTGGAGTATCAGCGCTGAAGGTTCAGCTTAGCGCACCAACATATAGCGAATACTTCCGCTTGAAAGCTGCTCGTATGTGCTTTTAGAGGTACTGATATTTGTACTGATATTTGGGTCCGGAGACTCTGGCTTCAATCCCCTCTGGCGTCTTCGAACCAGGGCCGTAGAGAGAAAATCCGGGCCCGGGACTAAAAAAGTTTACGGGCCCCCTATAAAAAATCCACTAATACATTTCATTAACGTGAATTAATGACGTTTCATTCATAAATCATTATTGATGGATTACATCAAAAAAAATGTTTGCCACATCAACTAAATGATTTTTGGCTAAGAGGTGACAATAAAATTAACACAGTATATTTACTATTTGTTTTATTTTATTGTAACGTAGAAATAAAATTCTCTTTTAACAGCCACATATTATTTCAAATAATCTTTTCTAGTTATTTGGTAACATTTTCATACATTTCTGATAAATTTAATGATGATTATAAATTTTAATTATTCAATATAGAATGTTCGGATATCAAAGAGTGGCTTTACTTGCTTTTTGCGCTGCAAAATTTTTTATAATAATATCAAAATTTAACTGTCTTGCCAAAACGGATGCAACACAAAGCGTGGCAAGTCCTAAAACTCGCTCTTTAGATGAACACGATCTATGACAGTCTTTCATTCTTGAAAGGACGCTGAAGGATCGTTCTGCACTAGATACAGTGACAGGTAAAGTGCAAAAGGTACGTAAACCAATACAAAAGTTGGGGGAAAATTGTATACATATTTTGAAAATAGACGGCATTTGGCAATTCCAATGGTGACAGACCTTTATCAAAATTTGCTTCGTAAATGTGTTTCAAGTGAACTATTTCACATTCTAAGCTTTGAGAAATATCCGACTTGTATTTTTCGACAAATTTTGCTGCGCTAGCCCGAACCGTAGTTTTATCCATGTCTTAAATTGCCACAAAAAGGAAAACTTTTCGTTCAAATTTCTCATAGCTGCAAATCGTTCAGTAATGCCAGTGATTGCCGAATCAACGATCACCAAGAATGTATTGTTTTTGAAATCAGACTCTGAATCATCCGTAATCATCTCATTTAAATTATCTTCAGAACGCCTTTTGGGTTTTCTCTTTCGAATGTCCGGAAACTTTGGCGAGATGTTCAATTGAATAGCAACTGTTTTGCATTCGTTTAAAATTGTTTCCCATAATTGTTTCCCATTGGTTCCTGATCAACTTCAAATCAGCTAATAAGGCATCTAGATGTCGGACCTCAACATCTGTGGTGGCGTCTCTCGCTTGGACGACCACGCTTCTTTCATTAATGGTAGGGTTTTGAACCAAATTGAGGACAGCAAGATACATTCGAATTTGTTAATGTACTTGAGAATGCCGGTAACATCGCCGTATGCTTGCGCAGTCAAATTTGGCTTTTGGCTGAAAGACTGAAGAGAGCTAGGTACATTTTTTTTTTGAGGATGTCACATCGTTGTGGAGTGCTGCCGAAGAAAATAATTGCAGCCGTACTACATTCTGCAGCATCAACACCACATAAATTGATAGCGTTTTCTTGTCTGAAATAAATTGTTGCCTAAGTAAATGGTAATACTCTACCCCATCGGGTCAGGGGGTCAGAATATACCCGCGGTAGGTATGCCTGTCGTATGCGTAAGAGGGGACTAAAATATCAGATTCCAGGAGCTGTGTAGCGCAACCCTGCAGGATGCCAGCGCAATATATAGCTTCCCCAAACCTAATTGTCAACCTCACCTATCCGCGGCGAATCCTGTTTCACTAACAGACGCGGCTCTGGCGACCCCAAGCTCCTCATGGAACTTGTGATGGGGAGGGAGGGGATGGCCTGAAGGTTTAATGTGGTCACATAAATCGATCCCGAGATGGTCGGGCTAGCACCTTAATGGTGCTGTGGTACCGGAGCGTACCGGATCCGTATCCGGCAAAGGACCATCACATCGATAATACTCCTCAAAGCCCTTGTGGAGCAACTTTATCGCTACAACAACACCAACAATAGAGTTACTCCTACCCCAGAAAATGGTCAACATTTATAGTGCATACAAAGAACATTTCAACTCACCAAATTCACTCATATTAACAGAGTATATGTGGAACTTAAGAGCGAATTGAGAGTTTCACAAAGTTGCACTGCCACACCGCCATTTTATACAGGGTAAAAGTGTAACGCTTTTGCGTTTCGAGCAGGCAAGAATTTTCACAAAAGAACGAAATACCCCGTAAAGGCGTTGCCTGTTTTTTAGAATAGAACAACAACGCTTGCGTAACACTTTATCCAGAAAAGAAAACGCTATCATAGCTGCGGGTTGCACAAGGCGAGTAATCAGCATTCGAGTTTTTGTCGAGAATGTGACGTAGTGCTCCGTTGTAAGCAACTTTCATATTAGCGCCGTTATCGTACCCTTGTGCACGACAATCTTCAATCATGTATGGCAAATTAGATCAGCGATTTTCTGAGCAGTTTTTTGGTTACAATTCACGAAAGCCCAAATCTGTTCTGGAATTGTAAATTTGTTGCTTTCGAATTGAAATGGAGTGAGCGCAAAATGAACGTAGTCAACGTGACTAGCATCAAGCATAGCATCAACGATAATAGGAAAATACTTAGCCTTCTTGCCTTGATCTAATATAGTTTCCCTCACATGCTTTGCACAAATTTCCATAAACTCGTTCTGAATGTCTGGGGAAAGATAGTGAACTTGTAAACGTTTGTGCTGCTATTGTGAAATCCTAACTTTCTCCAAATGATCTCTAAGTATCGGATCATAATGGCTTATGAGATCTTAGATGCTTTCGCTTTTTGAAAAAAAAATAGTGTCCAAAATTCTATATAAAATTTCTTTCCACTTTTGAGTTTCAGTGATTAGCTGTTCATTGATAAGTGTATCAATTGTAGCCTCCTTTCGAATTAGGTTTTGTAAAGACCGCCATTGAATATAACATTTAATGTGATCTTCAGTATTTTCGTGTGATGGCAGTTTAGCGTATAGCTTCTTCCATACCTGGAATTTCGAATATTTGCCAGGACAACAAATTTTAGGTCGATTTAAAGTATTGGTGCTTAACAGACGACATGGTAGGCAACAAAAAGCATTGCTACTGGCACTCCACACCAACCAGTGACGCTCCACTTTCTCTCCATTTGGCAAGATTCTGTTTAACAACGAGGTAGGAAATGCTTCGTCATGACAATCACGTGGAAAAATAACAGGGCACTTTTGATGACCTCGACGAATTATTTCGTTGACTTCTTCAGATCGCAAAAACTCATTATTCACGGTACCGATATCGAAGTCGTTTAAATAATCTAGACTTTGATACAGAGTTGATGGTATTGTTGGAAGGCTTTTTGAAGATGAACCTTCATCAGTGTTACCACGAAAACTTTACGATTTCGGATTCATGTAAACATATATTTTTGTTTGATGTTTTTATTGTCTCCTCACTCTTCGAGAGACCAGGTAAAAAATCATTATCAATATTTGTTGCTTTTGAAATTCGGCTTAAAATTTCCACATGGAACAACTAAAGACTCTCCTGAATTAAAAAAAATGTCTTAGTACCTCTAAACCGCGGGCCCCCCGAGAAATACCGGGCCCCCTGAGAAATATCGTGCCCTGCGCTTGCCAGGCTAAGGCTCCAGCTATTAAGAATGATAAAGCTATCAGATCTAGAAGCAGCAAGTGGCTTAAGTCCTGGGAAGCTTCTAGTATTTGTCAAGAGGACGGAGTTTTTTTATAACATAGGTCCTGGTTCTTGATAGGGTTTTCATCTTGGTCGTTAAAACAAACTTCTGGTAACACTACGGACTCATTCAGTCTATGTGAGATCCTCATGAACCGGCCACTTCAACCTAACCTATATTTTGTGTTTTGGTTTTTACTTTAGAATCTACCGGTTAAGTAAGCGATGTCAGCTAACTAAGCGCCTTCAAATGTAGATCCATAAGAAACATGAGGTCGCCAGAGCCTCGGCTGTTAAAGAAACAGGATTCGCCACGGGTAGGTGAAGTTGACAATTGGGTTGGAGAGGCTATATATTGCGCTGGCAACCCATTTAAAGGATTGCGCTACAAAACCCCTTGAATCAATTTGGTATTTTAGTCGCCTCTTACGACAGGCATAGGGTATACTCTAAGCCCACTAACCCGCTGGAGCCATGAGAAGCGTGAGTGCACTTTGGGTGTCGCAAGGCAAGTTCCGTCGTGCCTGGTGTTGTTGGGTGAGCGGTCAGGCAAGGCAGCAGGGTACACATGCACCATTCAGGAAGATACCCTCGCTGAGCCCAGAAAATCTGGGAAAATTAGCTGTACTGCTCAGATCCAGCAAACGAGTATGTTCTGTACTGGCATATGATAAACTTGCAGACAACCAAACGTTTACTTTCCTGTCCAAAAGGGAATTGGTGCTCGGCACTGCTGCTAAAGAAGAATAGACGTAGTCATATCAATTCGTTCCCGGGTTACTCGGGGAAAGCAGTTTTAGCAGTACTTTGCCCGTTTCAATTTGCACATCCATTCAAAGAACTTCGCATAATGGATTAAACAGTCATCTGCATTTATTCGTTTTTGTTTTTGTAGCACGCCTAATTTACTATCTATTACCCCAACATCTATCTTATCCCTTGTTATAATCTTCGGGTACCCCCGCTACCGGAAGATGCCTTGGCATGGTGGAGGTTCACTTGAATTTACTTTACAGGTCCTGATTCTGGTTATCTGAAATCCCCTTGAGTATCTTGTATTTATTAAGCACTTCCGGTTATATTAAAAACTTATTATCTATCCTTACTGATATACGTTTATTTTTCATTCTAGGTAATTCGATTTGACGATGTGGGCATAGCAATATTCCAGCTGTGGCTGTAAGAAGAACGTATATTTGCTCAAACTACAAGAAAACTGCGACAACTGTCCCTCGGCCTTTTTAGTATCACATATAAGGCCCTACCACGCATATTATGGGAAAGGGTCAAGTTCAAAGGCTCAACATCACCTGCAAAACGACTTTGATAGCACGAAATGGGGCTGCATATATTCCGGTATTATATCTACAACACTCATATCTATGCAAACTGATACTAACAACACCACCCGCGCAGGAAAAATTGAGCACCATCAGTGTGAGCTTGGAAACTCAAAATGGTTTCAGAAAGGGCACGACTACGAATGAGTTTATGTCTTTACATATGTAGTTTGTACATATAAATATGCACATATGTAAGGTTTACTAGAAAATTAAGGAAATTGTTTGTAAAAACCATTGTATACATAATTTATTACAAAAGGGACGCGTTTCATTCATATGAAAAGCGAATTGACAGAAGGTAACCGGTACGGGTAACCGATAGGCCAGTTACCCGTGTTGTTGTTGTTGCATATGTTTTGGTTAGCGATAACGAAAACATACCTAATGAAGTAACTTAAAAATGTAAATAACATCGAGCGAGAAGGAATGTCGAAAACACAATAGGTAAGAGCGAGAAAGTGAGTCACACGTACACTATTTTGAGAGAGCGCATGCGTTACCTTTTTCACGACAGCGATGTAAAAGTCATTAAGACGATAATTGGTGATCAAGTTATTGGTAACGATTAAGTAATCGATTAGGTAACGGGTACCTGTCTTGTAGGGTTCTTGTATGTTAGGGTACATACATACCTATGTACATACGTTGGTTAGAAACTGCCAACGGCGAAAGACAAAACAATTGAACATTCATACACACCCGTGTATAGAATGTAGAATTCCAATGAATTGAAAGAAGCGGCAAATAAATCGAATGATTTTTTTCTCGTTCTTTCAATTCTTTTTGCTACGGCGCTTGGAGTACGGCGTATGGACAATTGAGGAGGAAAAATGGTAAGTTAGTTTTAATATTTATTCATTTGAATAAATAAAAGAATTTCCATTTTAGATTATTAATTAATATTCCTTTTATTTTCAGGTGCATGCGGTGGAGATGGAGCTGATGGGTTTTTATGTGTCGTTTTTGGCATTAATTAGGTGACTGTGTAAGTTGTTTTAGCATCTGTTGTGGTAATTGAGTTTTCATCATACTCAATGACGTAAGCAGTAATGGGCGCTCCATTGCATTCAGGTTTTGTCCAGTTAAGCGATACTTCATTGGCGTAAACTCACAGTCTTGTATTTGTGGAGCACGAAAGTAGTACGTAGTGAATGGTAATAAATTACGCACATCAACGCTTGTTTGCCCACCCTGATAACATGTTTGGTATGAGAGTGTCCGAGTTGATTTCTCTAAAATAGAGTCGGAATTAATTTGAACAGTTGCATTCTCCAAGCAGTATTCTAAGATCGGTGCACCATTACAAATTGGCTCTTGCCAATTCACAAATAAATGTGTCGTCGATCTAACCACTACTTTTAAATTGTTAGGTGCGTTAGGTCAGCAGCTGCTCAGAAACGAAACCATGTTGACCAAGCGCCTGCACCAATACGGTTGATGGCACGAACTTGTACTTCATAAGGACAACCATGTTGTAAGTCCTTAACGACACAATATGCTTCTCGTCCACGATATATAATTGAATGCTCGATAGTTTTATTTTCAATATCGAACTGTTCATCTGAGGGCCGTCTCATTTGTGCAGGACCATCACAAGAGGTGCGTAACTGGTATGTAGTACCTGGTTGTAGACGATCGCAAGTGGCTTCTGTATCTGATCCACTATAGATCCGATCAAATTTGGCACCAGATGTAATTTCAAGAAAATAGCGAAGAATTTCTCCACCTCCTGTATCTGTGGGAGGATCCCATCGCGCTTGGAAATGTGTACTATGTATTTTGCCCTTAACATGTGGTTTTCCTGGTTTCTCATGTAACGTTTGAAAGGTGACCTCACTAGACCAAGGGGAGCTGCCGGCTTAGTTTTCAGCACGCAAGCGAAACTGATAAGACGTTGCACGACGCAGTTGGCAACACTGTAAGCGTTAAAGTAGCCGTGTCCTGATTCTCGATCAAGTATTTGTAAAACATAAGCATTATCCTGTTGCTGTTTTTCCCACCAAAGGCGAAGAGAATTCGAACTGCTACTTTGAAGTTTCGGTGGCCTGGGTGCTGATGGCGCGTTGCTCGATGTGCTATATGAGCAAAAAGTGGAATATAATGATGCACCAGCTTCATTCACAGCAGCAAGATGAAAATGGTAAATAGTTGCTGATTGCAGTTTAGTGAGGGTATGGTGTTTGCCTTAGATTTTCGTTGCGTCTACAAAATGCAATACATCGTTTTCAGAAGTTTAACGTGCAGATCGTGATGCCGCTGGTAAACCGCTTTTACCCTCGTCATATTCCAGTAAGTAGTGTTGAATGGGCGACCCATTGCAGATTGTACTCGTCCATCGCAAATGCAATGAATTTTTTGTCCGCATTACTAGTTTTGGTGGAATTGGTTGATCTGGCTCACATGGAGGCGTCGTAAATTCGGTTGGATCTGATGCAGAACCCTGCAGTTTTTCATAATGAACCTGAAGCCGAACTACGTATACCTGTCCAGGTTGCAGATCTTGCACAATGTAATCGTATGATTACCCTTTATAGAGACTCTTGTATTTGCAGTCCTTGGCACGGTCACTAAATATTATATTATAGCGTAGGTTTCTGGTATTTATTTGAGGGTCACTGATTACAGGTGCTTCCCAAATAATGTTTGCAGATCTTCATATTAAGCTAGCTAATTACATCTGGTTTCTTTATAAACGAAAACTGTTCTATTATTGTGGCCTGGTACTCCTCTTCTTCTTCAATAGTATTACATATAACATCCTCTCCGTTTTCCGAAGTGTCAGCCAAATGTAAATATTCTGATCCACTAGCATGTTGGGAATTTATATCGATAAGATTGCGCGCGTATTTTCGACAAGCTATCCCTGCGGTTCAATGAGCGCATACTCTTTATTAAAGATGTTATAGGCCCTAGTGAAATTTGTTGTTGGTAATTTTATGAGCATGGTAAAAAAGTAGCTGAAGTTTGTTGCACATCAATTATATATGCTACAGATCGTAAACATACTAACGTTGAATTTCCTGAAGCACGTAATTATGAGGAGACACTGCAAGTGTTATTATATGAAAATCGTAATGCACCCGATAAAGAACTGTTATAAGCCACATCATCTGTACGTGGAGCAGTAGCTGCGCCTGGCATGCAATCATATCCCAGCGATGAAGAAGATCGTAATCCCACATGATTTATGGGACAATATATCGAATGAGAGCGCGTTGCATTTCCCAAACTTTGGCTGCAATTAAGCGGAGTTAGTATGTAATATACTTTGCTGTACCAAGGATTCAAAAAGGATATGTTGTTGTTGTTGTTTGATCAGGGTGTATGTACAATGATTGTGAGGAACGATAGCGAAAGGTTTCATAAAGAATTCAATCGATCCACCAAAAAATGGGAATACATGCTGGTGAGGTGAATTAACTATTTTAAATAAGTATTTATTAATATTTTAGATGCGGGCAAAAGATGGCTAGTGCTGGATCTTTGAACAAGGTGTCGATACCGGTACTCATTACCAAATTTCCATAAATTCGGTCGATTTATGGCATATAAAAAGTAGTCAGTTAGGAACAACGTTTTCTGAACGGGGTGGCCCTTCGGTGGTGGTTACGCCGGCTTTCCGAGTGTATTTCTGCCATGAAAAGCTGTAAAACTGTTAACTCCATTCTCAAAAAATTTTTCTATTGCTTGACAATTTAAGATGTATTGAAAATGTTATGGAGTTAGCAGCTTGTCATAATTTTGTCGGATTTAGTGATTCTGGACACTAAACACATAATTATCTTTTGCCGCCATGGGCAGAAATCGTCTCCCCTTCCACCATTTTTTTTTTTAAGTGGGTTGAACTATGGAGTTCTTACCACATAGTGGACGATATTGGTTTTTGCTCAATGAGGACATTTCTTTATGGTACCACTTTGAATCGATTTACCAGTCGGGGTTTTGACGTGGAACGATGAATGTGGAATCGGTTAATGTTTCGGATGATCATAGGTTTACGAAAGCGCACGATTACTTGGTGTCGATACTTTTCATAAACCCTATGCCCAACAGTATTCGAATGACGATGTGTATTGCAGGTTTTTATTTTATTGTTGGCCTCGGGCATTTGGCCGAGTGCGTAGGTGTTCTATGTTCCTCGCTCTGGGTGAGCGGGTGAACTTGGGTTGATTTGCTGGAAATTTAAGAATGATAAAGGGCCGAAAGCCCATAGCTTCTGTGGCAGAGCGGTTCGCCCTTCTGCGGTAGGGTTCTGGTGTCTTCGCTCAGGGGAGCGAGTGAATTGTGGATTTGATTTTTGAAAATCTAAAGATAATGGGCCGAAGGCCTTTGCGGTTTGTGGCAGATAGCGGATCTGTGTTAGGGCATTTCTGGTGTTCTCGTTATGGGATGACGAGTGAATGGGAATGGTTTCTGGGGTCCTCGCTCGGGGTGAGAGAGTGAATCGTGGGATGGTTTCTTCAAGGGGCTCCGGTTAGTCTTATTATGAAGCCTAAGTTTTGCCTTTTGGTTTTGCGAGCTTTTGGTAAGCTCTCCCGTGTCTTCGTACATCTCGCTCCCTTTCCCCATTGCCCATCAGTAGTAAGGCTTAAGATTACCCCCGGTAGACTCTACACGAGACCGGGGGTAGAGAACACAAAAAAACACACGATATACATGGCTCGGGAGAAAACACATTCAGGAGTAGCGGGGCATCACGGCGCATAGTTAATGCGTCTTCATGTCCCGCGCTCCCCTTCCCCATTGCCATCGCGTAGTAAGATGTAGGATCGCCCTCCGGTAGACTCGCACCATCATGAGACCGGGGGGGTTGATTATAATATATGGCTCGGGAGAAACACAGGCTTAGGATAGAGAGACACGAAGATGCGGGTTCCTGGATATGCTTTGAGTGCTATCACTAACCGTGGGCCTCTGATTTTAGGTAGTCTGGGGACATAGAATTTTGGGTTTTGGTTTTTTGTAGGGCGGAATTTGGCCCCTTACATTTAATCCTCCTTGTCGTGGGACGAAAGGAGTACCAATTTCGTAATTGGTCTAGTTGTTTGTACCTTGGTTGTATGGACGTCAATAACACGCACACGGTTATCAGAGCCTGGGTGTGTGTTGACGATTCTCCCCATTCTCCACTCGTTGGGTTGGAGGTTGTCTTCTTTGATAACAACTAGGTCTCCGGGTTTTAGATTAGATTGTGGATGTTTCCACGTGTATCGTTTCTGGATCTTAGTGAGATATTCGGTTTTCCATGGCTTGCAGAAAGTGTGATGGAGGGCTTTGAGTTTCTGCCACCGATTAATCATCGAGGCAGGGCTCTCACTACCATCCGGCTCTGGCGGAGCCAGTAGATGGCTGCCAGTGAGGAAATGACCTGGGGTAAGTGGCCCTAGGTCCGTTGGGTCATTGGATGGCGGGCTGAGCGGCCGCGAGTTCAGGCATGCCTCGATGCGGCACAAGAGTGTATGGAATTCCACGAAGGTGAATTTGTGTGGTAAGGCTATCTTTTTGAAGTGGCTTTTGAAGCTTTTCACTCCAGCCTCCCACAACCCTCCCACATGGGGAGCGCCCGCAGGGATGAAATGCCACGTGAGTGACTGGTGGCTGTACTTTGAGACAGCGTTCTCTCGCGCTTGTGAGATGAATGTCTTGAATTCTGATCGTAAGAACCGTGACGCTCCGACAAAGTTCGTACCATTGTCGGAGTACATATTTTTCGGGCATCCGCGCCTAGTTATGAAACGGGCAAAAGTCGAGAGAAACGATGGTGTGCTGAGGTCAGTAGTGGCTTCCAGATGAATTTCTCGTGTGGAAAAACACACGAAAAGGCAAACATAGACTTTGGATAGGCGACACCCCCTGCCGCGGTAACTTTTGATGTCGAAGGTCCGGCGAAGTCGACTCCAGTATTGGTGAATGCACGGCTGAATGTCGTGCGTTCGAGAGGGAGAATACCCATAAGTTGTGTCTGAGCACGCTTTCGGTATATAGTGCAAACTTTGCAATTATGGATGGTTGCCCTAATCATGGTTTTGATGTTAGGTATCCAGTATTGGGTGCGTATCAGACGTAACATGAGTTGGTTTTCCTCATGCAGACTTTGTTGATGAAACATTAGGATTGTCAGACGGGATAACCTGCAGTTGTATGGGAGGAGGATTGGGTGGCGTTCATTAAAAGCTAAGTCCTTTGACGCCCCGAGTCGCCCTCCTACCCGAATGATACCATCTGGTCTAAGTCAGGGGAGATTAAAGGTGACTTGACCTGAAATGATTTTTTTGTTTTGGGGTGAGTTCTTCGGTAGAACCTCATAACAAATGATAACACCCGTAAAGCCCTAGGTAGGTCGGAAAAGCGTTGAAGGATATCGGTAGTATTGCGGATATCGGTTGTTGTTGCGCAGGTCTTCGCCCTCTTTTCCTCTACGGAGGTTATGTAGTCACTTTATTGTGCTGGCCATTGGGAAGTGTCTTCTTACAGCCAAGAAGATCCCTGCCACCACAACGAATTGTTAACCAATTCAGACGCAGGTAATCCTCTGCTACCTAAATCTGCTAGCTTTGATTCTGAATTTACGTGCAACCAGTCCTTATTTCCGACCATGTCGATGATCTTGGTGATCCGATGTGCGACGAAAGTGGGCCAGGAACAAGGCGATTTCCTTATCCACGCGAGGACGATAGTTGAATCCATCCAAAGGTGAACTCTCACTGGACCCAATTTAAGATTCCTGAAAATTGATTCGGTGATTTCCGCTAACAGTACGGCTCCGCAAAGTTCCAATCGTGGAATATACAGGGTTTTCACTGGAGCTACTCGGGTTTTTGCTAGCAGCAGGTTTGTCCGGATGTCGTTATCCGTTTTCACGCGCATGTAAACGGCTTCTGCGTAAGCCTTCTGGGATGCGTCACAAAATCCATGGATCTCGATGTCGGTTCCAGGAGAAAAGTTGACCCATCTAGGTATCCTGATTTTATCGATTTCATGGTATTGGTCGGTGAAGGTTTTCCATCGTTCCAACGTACTGGTCGATACTGGTTCGTCCCAAGCGGTGCCTTCTAACCATATACTCTGCATGAGAATTTTGGCCACAATGACCATTGGTGCCAGCCATCCCAAGGGATCGAAGAGTTTGGCGATTGCTGATAGTATCGCTCTCTTCGTAATGTTTTCCGTGTTGTCCAGCATCTCTGCTTTAAAATAAAATAAATCGGAGAGGGCATTCCATCGAATTCCTAATGCTTTAACTGAACTGGTATCTTCGAATGCCAGGAAGTTTTCACTGAGTAGGTCTGATTTGGGGATGTCCCTTAGAATCTCCTCTGAATTGCATGTCCATTTGCGAAGTGGAAAGCCCGCTGAATTTAGGACTTGACGAATTTCATCTCTGGCTGTAATGGTCGATGTGATCGTATGTCCACCCGCTAACACGCATCTACATACATGTATTCTCGCAGTATGCTAGCCGCTGTAGGGTGTGAATTTGATACGTCGTCTGCCAATTGTAGGAGCGTTCTTATCGCGAGATATGTCGCGCAATTCACTCCGAAGGTAACCGTCTTTAATTCGTAGAGACTAAAGCCTACATTACTGATACTTAGCATAGACTTGACTTGACTTGGCGTAAACTTGGCAACTTAGCCACGATTATACTCCACTTGGCGCATACAATCTGGCATCATAATCAGCGTTGAAATCTACTTTTAAATAAATGCCAATTTGTATGACAAAATGTAAAAATTAAATGGAAACAAACAAATGGCATCTCAAAATGTAAACGTCACTTAGAACTTACATAGAAAATCAAAATTCAACAGACTTCTAAGTCAAGTTAAGTGTTGCTAAGTTTTGGTAATCAGTAACATGCAATGTTCATTTAACAGAACTGTAAGTGACAGTTCTCAAGCCAAGTCAAGTCTATGCTAAGTATCAGTAATGGAGCCTTAATAGGGTCATTCGGGGAAGTGCGATACACAATGCGTTGAAATTTGGTGTGATTTTCGTTCACCCAAATGTTTCGATACATCTTTTCGATATCGCTATTGAAGACGAAACGGTATAGTCTCCATCGTAGGATTAGTATGGGTAAATCGGCTTGTAGAACTGGGCCTGGGAGGAGAATATCGTTTAAGCTATTTATTTATTTATTTATAATTACGGAGTTTTAAGCCTAAAACTTAGATTATTACAAATTATAAATACATTTTAATAATAATAGGATTTCTAGCGTTTGGGGTGTCGGAATGCATGAGATTCCGATCAGCACGGGAACTGGTGGTCCCAACAGGCGAGTCTTGGAGTCATATCATTGGGAGGTTGGAAGGATGTGTTCTCAATCCTGCCCTACTCCAAGACGTATGATTACACAGTTTTATTATTTACGCTGTCGGAATGCATTTGATTCCGGTCAACCCAAAAGCTAGCAGCGCAGCAGAATGAGCCACGGTCGGACGGTTGGAAAGGACGTGTTTCCAATCCTCCCTGTACCAGCTTTTATGTAAACATAATTAAATTATATCATTGCTGTAGAAATATACGTGATTCACATGAACACTCCAACTGTTTGTCTGGGACGATATTTTCAGGAATTCTTTCCTAATTTGATTGCGAGCGATATATGAATTCGACCTGATGCATAAGGTTCCTCTGTGTCTATTTGAATTGCCATGTACGCTCAAGGATCAGTAACATGAAATACAGATACAAAATATTTTATCTTATTGGAAGGGTTTTGCAATATTCTAATAAACTTTTTTTGAAGGTGTTTAAGTTTTCACAATTTTTAACATGATTAGGTAGTTCATTAAAACATTTCAGGCCTTTGTAAAATATATTTTGCTTGTCCATTTCTGTTTTGAGAAGAGGTAATCTAAAATTATTGTTTTCCCTGATTATGTAAGAATGGGTTTCATTCACATACACAAGTTTTTCACTTAGGTAAGCTGGTAATTTACCATGCTTGATATAAAATACAAATTTCATACTATGGTAAAATATCAACTGTTTCACGCTCAGCCAGTTTAGTGCATCAAGCATACTCTTTATGGAAGTGCCGTACCTCACTTTCAATATAAATCTCATAACATTGTTTTGCGTAATTTGTAACCTGTCTACTTGTGTTTCATTGGCAATAAAGAATATTGTAGGGCAATATAAGAAGTGCGGTTCTATGATGGATCTATAAACTTTCAACTTATATTTCTTACTAATAAGTTTACACGATCTCTTCCAAAATCCAATTTTTTTGCCCATTTTGGCAACAATATAATCAATATGATCCGTAAACCTCAGTTTATTGTCAATCAGGATCCCTAAGTACTTAAATATTTTAACATCCTCAATGCTCGTATCCATTATTTTTAGATCTAAATTAAGTGATTCTCTATTGGTCGTCCTAGATAAAACCATGAACTTAGTTTTGTTAACGTTAAACTTGAGTTTATTAATGCAAAGCCATCTATACAATGAGTCTAAATCTTCTTGCATTTTGCTCCTTGCTATTGAAATGTCCGTTTCATTTACTTCAAGTAGCGCATCATCTGCAAACAACCTGATTTTACTATTGTAGCAATATGCGTCATACCCACCTATGCAATACAATTGCGGCATTACGCATCATGAACTTTTATGCCAAATACTTCTTAGTAACAATCATATTACAATATTATAACCGCACTGGAACAATATACTATAAAAGCGTGCAATTACTGGCATATGCTGATGACATTGATATCATCGGCCTAAACACCCGCGCTGTTAGTTCTGCTTACTCCAAGCTGGAAAAAGAAGCGGTAAAGATGGGTTTGATGGTGAATGAGGACAAAACGAAGTACCTGCTGTCATCGAGCAAAGAGTCAGCGCATATGCGCCTTGGCAACCACGCTACTGTTGGCAGCCATAATTTCGAAATAGTAAAAGACTTCGTTTATTTGGGAACCAGCATCAACATTAGCAACAACATCAGCACTGAAATCCAGCGAAGAATAAATCTTGCCAATAAATGCTACTTTGGACTAGGTAGGCAATTGAAAAGTAAAGTCCTCTCTCGGCGAACGAAAATCATACTCTACAAGTCACTTATCGTACCCGTCCTGCTATATGGGGCAGAATCATGGACCATGACAACAGCAGATGAAGCGGCTTTGGGAGTGTTCGAGAGAAAAGTTCTTCGAAAGATTTATGGACCTCTAAGCGTTGGCGATGGCGAGTACCGAAGAAGATTTAATGATGAGCTGTACGAGCTATACGCAGACATCAACATAGTCCAGCGAATTAAAACGCAGCGGCTGCGCTGGCTAGGCCATGTTATGCGAATGAAAGATGATGCTCCGGCCAAGAAAGTGTTTCTATCGGAACCCGCCTATGGAAGCAGAGGTAGAGGGCGGCCCCCACTCCGTTGGAAGGACCAGGTGGAAAACGATTTAAACTCCCTTGGTGTGACCAATTGGCGCCGGTTGGCGGAGCGAAGGAGCGACTGGCGCGCCTTGTTGGACGGCCATAACCGTTTAGACGGTTAAGCGCCAATTAAGTAAGTAAGTAAGCTATTGAACTAACACAGAGGTTAGCTAACATCAATGGAATGCCGAATATGAAACCCTTGTCCGTTCACAGCTAATAAATTCTGCTTATTATTTACATACAACCAATAATGTGAATTAACCAAATACTCACATTGATCTGCTGACTTTGCAAGCATGCATACAAATCTACATGTATGCATAGCATTAACCAAATTACTCGCATTGATCTGCTGACGATGCAAGCAGGCATACAAATCTACATGTATGCAAGCAGGCATACAAATCTAAATGTATGCAAGCATGCATACAAATCTACATGTATGCTAGCATGCATACAAATCTACACGTATACAAAGCATGTATACAAACCTACATGTATGCACACCCCATTACCAAAGTACATATATTTAGTTTATTAGTATTAAGATAATTATGGATATATAGGTTAAGTAAATAACTATAAAAGAGAAAGAACTTATCTAATTAGAAGAATTAATGTTTGACTACCAAACCTTTCACATCTTTTTATTCTAAATCAAACATTTCATGGCGATCCTGCCAGCTTGATCAGAAATCAGCAAAAACTGCTAAAAGATCTTGGTGGAGGAAAGATCCTGCCAGCTCAGATCAAACATCAGCACAACTGCTAAAACGATCTGACTGGAAAAGATCCTGCCAGTTCAACCTTTAAGCATAAAATTTGCTGAATAAGCGGAAAATGCTAAAGGCGATCATCTGGAAGGAAGAGCCTGCCAGATCCTGCTAAAGATCTGAAAGGCTAAAGTAATTAAAAGTAATTATCAAAATCCCAAAAAGGATTCAAATGATTTTTTTCGAAAACAACTATTTAATTGTTGGCAAGAATGCAAGTGACCCCATTTCACAAGAAGTCCGTTTGCAAGGATGCAAGTGATCCCATTTCACAAGAAGTTTATTTGAAAGGATGCAAGTGATCCCATTTTACAAAAAGTTTTTAACAACGAGCGCATGACAGCGAATGCATAATCGAGTGGAATATACACTTCGGATCCAAAAGGTACGCATGACAGCGAATGCATAATTGAGTGGAATAAATATTTCGGAAAAAAGGACGGTACAGCAACAATTCCAATCCTGACTAACATCAAACGGGCAGCTATATTATGTATATAAATCTTATTTTTATTAGAATCAATTGAGCGGCCTCAGGGACACTAAGCCATTACAAACTCTCGTTTTTGCTTAGGAACTTTTTTCTCTCTAAAATAGGAATTGAAATAATTAAGGAAAATTAGTTGACAAAAAAGTTTTTGATAAAATAGAAATAGGAAAAACATTTGTGTAAAACGTTGAACAAATTCAAAAAAAAAAAAATTGATAATATAAAAATCTAATTTGTTAAAAATTCAAGTAAAATTTTTATGTAAAAAAGAAGTAGTAGGAAAATTAAAATTTCTTAAAGAAAAGAAAGAACTCAGCTATCTCCTTTAGTATGCAAGAAATAAAAACTGAGGAAGATTTTCATAAAATCTTTAAAAAGTGCGAAGACACCATTAAGGAATTTATAAAAATTGCAGAAGAAGTTAAAATAAATAAAACAACTAAGCAAGGTCCAACACCGATTACAATAGATGAATATCGGCGACGGAACAAACTTTACAAGAAGGAAGAAATTCCTATAATACCTTCCCCGACAATAATAAGAAAAAGAAAACGGGGAGGTAAACAATTTAAAAAAAGAAGGAAATAGCTGAAACTTTTAAACTATTAAATATTACAACCAATAAGGAAGATAGAATAAAATTAAAAGAAAAAATTAGAGAATTAAGAAATAAAAAATAAATAATAAAAATAAACGTAGACATTTTCTCAGTAAATTGGAATGATTAGGTCACCCCTATAAAAACCCTTCAAATTTAGAATTTTTTTTTTCACTCATGCTCCGCTAAGATAGAAATGAACAAATGGGAACAAATCTTTGAAGCGCTATCCGAAGAAAAACTTAAGGCAGAAAAAGCATACAAGTGCAAAAATAAAAACACCACGATAAAGCCAGAAACTATAGTGAAACATCTAAACACGATCGTAAAAGCCCTAAATAATATAGGACAGGTAATCAATAGGGTAAATAATATACTCACCAAAGAACACAAAGCAGAGGCATACCAATTCTCTTCCCACGTACGAGACAAATTAGTATCCTCTTTAGCTAGATACAACACAGAAATAGCTATACCAACTACAGTAGAAGAAAAACTCCGAAATTGACTCTAACTCAGTTCTAACCGAATTGGCCCAAATTCGCACCCCATCACCAGCATTGAGTCACACTTCGTCAGTAGAAGAAAATAAACCACTGGAAACCCCACTCATAAATATCACAATGCCACAAGCCGTAGTAGAATTCATCAAAACCGCCTCATCAGTACTGCCAGAGTTTGAAGGCAAGCCTGAAAATTTGCACAGTTTCTTAGATGCCCTCGATATCCTCGACCAAATCAAGGATAATCATGAAGCCATAGCTATAACCATGATAAAGACAAAACTAAAAGTCACGGCAAGAAATTTCATAAGTAACGAGAATACAATCGCACAAATAAAACTAAAATTAAAAACTACAATCAAAGGCGAATCAGTAGAAGTTTTGACAGCAAAACTTCTGAATATCCAACAGCATAGCAAAACTGCAAATCAATACACTGAAGAGATAGAAAAAATAACTAGGTCATTGGAGGGAGCCTATATCTCGGACGGATTAGACCCAGAGTTGGCAACGAGATATGTTACCCAAGCAGCAGTCAAAGCTATGTGCAAGAACTGCTCCAATGATAAAGTAAAAATGATTATGCAAGCGGGAACGTTCACAACAATGAACGACGCAATTTCAAAATTCACAAACAGCTGCACGGATATCACAGGCAGCTCGAACACAATTCTAAATGTACGGCAACAAAATCAATATCGAAGTAATTTCCGTGGAGGTTACCGAAGTAAAAACTATGGGAATTACCGAGGCAGAAGATTTAGACCACAGCCGAGATACAATAATAATTCGAGAACAAATAATAATGCCCAAGAGGAGCACAAACCCAAAATGACAACCATTGTAAATTTTACCAAGTAGCGCAACTAACAGCTGATCGGTAAAATTCGCACATTCACACGCACAGTTCTCGACTCAGTTTCAAAAAAAAAACTTTAGTTTATTTAGCTTAAATTTTAAAGTGAGATAATCCTTACCAATTGATATATATATAGAATATATAATGCGTTTTTGTTGTTATTAAAAGAATCATTTTATTTATATTTAAGTTTTTATCATTTATTTTTGAACTTTATTTTAACAATTTCATGCGATTTTAAAGCATTTTCGTGCATATAAATACAACCATGTGGTTATACGTTTTGACATTACATTTCATACACGTTCGTATTTGCCATTCTCATTGTTTCTAAATTCGTAAACAATGACTTCGGATATTCTGTATGATTTTTCAAAAAAATTTATTATTTTTGTGAAATTTTTTACTTAATCTGTGGTATTGTGGTGGCCAAAAAGCTTTTATGCAAAAATACTTAGCCTCACAACGCGACATGGTATTTCGTAATGTCAAAGTACTTATATTTATATGTATTTGATGTGGAATCTTACATTTGAGAACACGGTTGCCACTTAAGTCCGTTCCCTTCCAACCTAAATGGTCCGCTGGTCCCTTTTTCTCAATTTTGGTTCTTTTTCGGTACAGTTTTGGTACTTTTATTTCTTTTTCACTGAGACAAAAATGCAAGACACTTCTAAAAAATGCCGCAAATCTATAACCCACATATAATTTTCAATTTACTCCAATGGAATTCTTACCACGAAAATTGCTCTATCAATAAAATGGAGCAGAACAATGACATTTCACTTGGGAGATAATTTAGGCGAGGCATTAAAAATGAAGTGTTGAATGTTCGGACATACACATTGTCATTAATTTTTGATGAAACAACGCACTTATCAGAAAAATACTTGTTTTAGTGTTTAGATATTTCGATCGGTATTCAATTATAATACAGTTGAAACTTTTAAGACGCTTCATTTTTAGTCTGAGTTAAAAACTCACACTTATTGAATCTAGGCTCTGGTATGAAGTTTAAACTGGAAATGAAAATGAAAGCATCTATAAAAATCGCATTAACACAATTGCTTAGTTTCATTTACGATTTATTGAGTTTGCCACAACGCAAATTTTTTAACCGTTCCTTACTAAAACCAAACTGCGCTATACATTTTATTTCATTGCAATCAAGCAAAACTAGGTTCACAACGTTAAATTGGTGAAAGACATAGTCTTATCCTAAAAATTTGAAAATGTGATACCTAAAGGTATACTTTATTTTTGTTTGTGCAGTTTGAACTAAAGCCAAGTGTCTTCTTTATTAAAATTTTATATAGGACACCCCTGAAACATCCTACAATTTTCGCTTTTTACAACAAATACGATACTCTAGTACCTTCCGAATTGTTTGTATACCAATAAAATAAAACTAAAATTTGGTCCTTTTGTTTTGATGTCTGGTCCTTTTTTCGATAAATTTTGGTCCCAAATGAAAACATGGTATGGCAACCGTGTTTGAGAATGCACGGGGTAAGGTTGCATTTTTCCAAACTTAATTTTTTTTAAATAATGAAATAGTAGTATGCAAGCGACTGCCATAGTACAAAGTTTAAAGCTAAAAAAAAATCCTTGAAATATAATCTAAGAGAAGATGGACACGAGGCGTAGCTTCATAGACGCGTATTAGGCACAGCATAAGCAATCTTGAGGTGTAGAGAGATCTTACCTGCATGCCATATTTTGCAGGCGTCTACGAAGCTACGCCTCTTGTGTATTTTGCCTAAGTTCAACTTTTTAGGAGATCGAACATTTTTAATTAATATTGATAAATAACACCTAAAGCAAATACGCTTAAGGTGACTTTTGCGTCGTTTAGGCACTTGCGTTGCGTCTACATCTGACTTTGAACACACGTGCTTTAATTGCTTCAATCCATAAGCAACGCGACGCCAACGTCAAAGCAACACACAAATAATTAAAAACTTACGTTCCTCTTGAAGTTTCTTGCATTTTAGAAGAAAAAAAACCGATTTTCTATCAACTAAATAAAAAACATAATTTTTTATTCATGTCGATTTCGTGATCGATCAGGAGAGACACTGGAAAATACCCTCCTGGAACGCGACGCAATCTGATGAGGGCACAATAGATCAACGGTCGCAGTGCAATCCCCAATAAATTTTCCATCTATCTTCATGTTATAAAAATAGTTGTATTTTATTTTTCCTCATGTGACAGGGGAACTTTTAACGTCCGTTATTTTAAAGTAACCCTTATTTCACGAATCACTGAACGATTTCTTTCAAATAAAGTGTTTGTTAGCATTCACCGAAGATGGTGAAAACGGCCCCTGGAATTGTTAGCTTATATAGCCAAAGAAAGTTATGCATAAGCAAAATTTAGCCAGCACAAAACGAATAGAGAAAATTTTAAATATAATGCATATGTATAAAATGCATGCAATTTATGAAATCATTTTTGTTATATAAAATTAGTTTGATATATCAGATTTGTCAATATTATGTTAGTTCTGCTACTTTTAACACATTTATAATATTTAAGAAGAACATTTAAGAAGTAAGAAACATGATTAATGCTTACATTAATACGTGTTTCATTTATTTTCATTGAGGAACAAGTTCGTAAAAATAAAAAACACGTTTTTATAAAGTGCATGTGAAGCTCCATAGATAAAATGAGTAATAGAAGGAACATTGGTTTATATATTACATTTTTAAAATGAAAATTTCCTGCTTAAAAAGGAGCAAAACCTAACTACATTTTTTTATTTTCGTACTTAACTAAACTCCCTTTTGTGATTCAGGATTTCGGGCAAATTTTGAAAAAACTCCGAACATCAATTTTTTCATTATATGACATTCGACTGTCTAGTCCACTGCCTTCCACTCTATTCGCAACTTAAGCTCTATTTAAGCTGCCAAACTATATAGTAAACAATGATGACAACAGACAGTACAATCAGACCCGTAACGTTCGAAATTGTACCCAGCAGGAAAACCAAGAAACTCCTCTTCAAAATCAGTAGATAGAAAAATATGTGTTCTAAATCTACACTTAAATAGTTACATATCTACAAAAACATCATTAAATAACTCAATTTCAAATTTTTGAGTAGACACAGGAGCAGATATCTCCATAATTATAAATAACAGACCTAAAGGGCATTGGTCAGGGTATAACCAGTACATTAAGCACAATTAAAGCTGATTTAAAAGGCGATGACCTTCTAATTTATCATAAATTTCACGTTGTAGAAGACGACTTTTCAATACCGTGTGATGGAATAATAGGTTTGGACTTTATAAAGAAATATAATTGTATTCTAGATTATGGCAAAAAAGAGGATAAACTAGTCCTAAGACCATATGATTTTCCCCAAAAAATCACAATGTACCCAACAAATTAACTGTCTGCCAACAAAATTACGATCCTTGCTAGATCTGAAGTCATTAGACAAGTAACAGTAAACACTGATAATAAAACCATCTTCATACCCCATCAACAATTATCTGAAGGAATTTTCATAGCGAACACAATCACAAATAAAGAGCAAACTTTTGTCAGAATTATAAACACCACACATAAAAACACAACTATTCAAAATTACAACATACATACCGAAAATTTAGATGACTACTATTTAATTAAAACAAACACACACAATAAACAGAGTAATGACACAGAAAAGTTAAAAAGATTAACTAAAAATTTCCCAAAATTTGTGAATTCAGAATTAACCTCATTATGCACAGAATTCATAGACATATTTGCACTAGAAACAGAACCAATTTCCTCTAATAATTTTTATAAGCAAAAATTACTCATGAAAGATGACACACCAGTATACATAAAAAACTACAGATTTCCAGAAACACAAAAAGAGGAAATAAGCAAACAGGTTAATAAATTGATCGAAGATGACATTATAGAACCCTCAATATCAGAGTACAACAGCCCAATTTTACTGGTGCCTAAAAAATTACTACCAGATAATACTGAAAAAAGATGGAGACTGGTAGTTGACTACAGACAAGTAAACAAAAAACTAGCAGCGGATAAATTCCCACTTCCAGGAATTGATGATATTTTAGACCAACTTGGAAGAGCAAAATATTTTTCATGCCTTGACCTTATGTCAGGTTTTCACCAAATAAAATTACACAAAGATTCTAGAGATATAACCTCATTCACAGCAGAAAATGGTACATATAGATTTAAAAGACTACCCTATGGATTAAAAGTAGCACCAAACTCATTCCAAAGAATGATGACACTGGTATTTGCAGGCCTCAAACCATCCCAAGCCTTTCTATATATGGATGATTTAGTTGTACTAGGGTGTTCAGAAAAACACATGCTGAAAGACTTAAGAGATGTTTTTGCTACTTGTAGGAAATACAACTTAAAATTACATCCAGAAAAATGCCTATTCTTCAGCGAAGAGGTAACTTATTTAGGACATAAATGCACAAGCGAAGGAATACTACCCGACCCAAGCAAATTTGAGACAGTTCAAAATTACCCAACACCAAAAACAGCAGATGAAGTTAAAAGATTCGTAGCGTTCTGCAATTATTACAGAAGATTTGTACCGAATTTCGCAGAATACTCAAGAAAATTAATTAGGCTTTGCAAAAAGAATGTTTCCTTCGACTGGACAGAAGAATGTCAAAAAGCTTTTGTCTATTTAAAGGAAGCATTAATCAGCCCAAGACTTTTGCAATACCCCGACTTCAATATAGCATTTTGTATAACAACAGACGCTAGTGGGTATGCTTGCGAAGCAGTCCTTAGCCAAGAACATAATGGCAAACAGTTACCAATTGCTTACGCTTCTAGATCTTTTACAAAAGGTGAAACAAACAAAGCTACAATAGAAACAAACTGGCAGCAATCCATTGGGCCATAATACTATGTTCAAACAGAAAAATAAATTGAGGAAATTTCGATTTGAATTGAGTGCTGTTCATACAACTCGATTTAGCTTACACAATAGTAATTTGACAGCTGGTTGGCTCATCTCTACAGCAAGAGCATACCTTTGTTCAGACTGTCAAAATGTGCGTGTTGGTATTAGGCGAATGATATGGAATGAAAACATAAAACTTTGGAATTTTTGTGTGTTGTAAAAAATGTGATCAATGTTTTGGTTTCATTTTGAGTTTGCCATCTTCTTTTGACAATCCCTACTCCAGTGAAATGAAAGACATAAAATCAGCTGATGAGATGAACCAACCATATAGTTCAGCCATGCGTAAGTGACTTTTAAATATACTCGATAAACACACTTTACAATGTTGCATTTGTATTTTGAAACAATTTATTACGCAATTTTTTTTAAATTGGCAATTTATTATTACAATTTATTATATGACAAATTGCGTAATAAATTGCCCAAATAGTATAAATTGCCAATTTGGTGTGTGTGTGAACCTAGTATAACCTTCTTCAGACCATACGTTTACGGTAGAAAATTCAAAATTAAAACCGACCATCGCCCTTTAACATACCTTTTCTCGATGAAGAGTCCTTCATCTAAGTTAACACGAGTAAGACTCGATTTAGAAGAGTACGATTTCGAAGTGGAGTACATTGCTGGAAAATAAAATCACGTCGCGGACGCATTGTCTCGCATTAACATAACAAATTTAAAAGAAATGTCAGTGGAAGCATGCAAAATAATGAAGGTTTCAACTAGATCAGCAGCTAAAAATATAAAAAATAACATTAAAATTGAGGAAAGTCACACAGAGAACACCAAAATATACGAAGCGTTAATAAATTTGAAGTAAAAAGACTAGTCGAGCTCGTTTTCAACCCTTCGAAATTCTATTTCAAAAAAGGAAAGAAAATTTGTAGCGATTTTGATACAAGCAACCTAATTGTTGAGGATAAGATTGACTTAGGACAATTCTTTACCAGGCTCGAAAGAGAAGCCGGCAATTTAGGCCTTGTATGAATACAGTTGTCCTTAGGGGACAAATTGTTTAAAAGAAATTATACTCCAGTAGAAAAATTTATTGAAAAAGGAAACAAGGTTCTCAAAAAACTAACAATTGCACTAACCCCAGAGGTTATAGATGTGACTAATCCCGGGAAAATTAAGGAAATTCTACAAAAATATCATGACGATCCTATTAGTGGTGGCCACCCAGGAATAAACCGCATGACAAATAAAATCAAGCAGAAATATAGCTGGCAAAACATGAAAAATGACGTAAGAAAATACGTAAAAATCTGCATCCACTGTCAGAAAAACAAAATAAATAAGCATATAAAAGAACCAATGACAATAACGGAGACGCCTCCGAAGGCTTTTGATATAGTACAGATCGATACGGTCGGACCATTACCGAGATCAATAAACGGAACGAATACGCAGTTACCATCATATGAGACCTCACCAAATATTTGGTAGCAATTCCAGTTCCAAGCAAACATGCGATAACAGTTGCTAAAGCTATATTTGAGCACTTCGTTCTGATTTATGGTTGCATGAAAACCGTCCTAACAGACAATGGAACCGAATACAAAAATTGCTTATTCGAAGAACTATGCAAACTGTTAAAAATTGAGCATAAAACCTCAACATCATACCATCATCAAACTCTGGGCACCGTAGACCGTAGTCATAGGACATTTAACGAATATGTACGTTCATACATATCCAGTGATAAAGATGATTGGGACGAATATCTCAGGTATTTCGCGTACTGCTACAACACGACCCCATCGACAGTACACTGGTATTGCCCTTACGAGTTTATATTTGCGAAAAATCCCCCGATGTATGAATTCTTAAACGAAAATGAAATAAACCCAGTATATAACCACGAAGCATATGATAAGGAAATTAAATATAGACTTCAAATAGCACAAAAAAGAGCTAGAAAATTAGTGAAAAAGCTAAGGAAAAACAAAAAGTTAATTATGATAAAAGTAGCACCAGTAAGGAAATAAAATTAGGAGATTTAGTATTAATAAGAGAAGAAGATAGCCATAAGCTAGACCATAGATATAAAGGACGGTATAAAGTAAAGAAAATTGACAAAAATAACAATTTTACTTTAATACCACATAGAGAGGACACTAGTAATAGGAACAATAAAGAAAAGGAATTAATAATCCATACAAATAAGCTTAAACACATATGAAACACCTTTAAAATAATCATTCCACTTTACTCATTGCACATTAAATATCTAAGAAATCGAAAACAAATTTTTTTTCTCTCTTTTTTCTTCTTTTTTCCCCTCAATTCCATATTTACACAAATTATTATAAATACATAAATATTAGGGAATATATTCAGACAGCGGATTTTAAGTGGGTGCACACATTTAAAATGCGGCTATAAAATATATACAGTAAATACAATAAGTACATTAAGTAAAATAATCATTAAACTTCAAATTTTGAAAAAAAAGGGATATGCATAAAATGTAAACAATAAAAATATCAAGGTCAGCAAATCAGAAACAAAGCAAACAACCTCTTTCCCTACAATATCAAGTTACAGTAAAATATCAAAATCATTGAAAATACGACAAAGAGTCTTATACAATTGTTCACAAAACAATTATATAACCCTCTTTTTCTAAGGCAGATGGTGTAGCATTATGCGTCATACCCACCTATGCAATACACTTGCGGCATTATGCATCATGAACTTCTATGCCAAATATTTCTTAGTAACAATCATATTACAATATTATACAAAATAAATTATTGAACTAACACAGCGGTTAGCTAACATCAATGGAATGCCGAATATAAAACCCTTGTCCGTTCACAGCTAATAAATTCTGCTTATTATTTACATACAACCAATAATGTGAATTAACCAAGTGCTCACATTGATCTTCTGACTTTGCAAGCATGCATACAAATCTACATGTATGCATAGCATTAACCAAATTACTCGCATTGATCTGCTGACGATGCAAGCAGGCATACAAATCTACATGACTGCAAGCATGCATACAAATCTACATGTATGCAAAGCATGTATACAAACCTATATGTATGCACACCCCATTACCAATGTACATATTTTTAATTTATTAGTATTAAGATAATTATGAATGTATAGGTTAAGTAAATAACTATAAAAGAGAAAAAACTTATTTAATAAGAAGAATTAATGTTTGAATACCAAACCTTTTTCATCATTTTATTCTAAATCAAACATTTCACTATATTTCAGTGCTGATGATATATCGTTCATGTAAATGTTGAACAGGATTGGTGCTAATACCGACCCTTGTGGTAAACCTATGTCCACTTGTGCCTCGGATGAGACTACTGACTCGATGGTTATTCTTTGTTGGGTCTGATAAGAAGCTTCTAAACTACTGCAATTCATTTTCTCTAAGACCAATTTTTTGTAGTTTATCGAGCATTATATTCCTATCAATTATTTTGAACACTCTTTTCAGGTCAATGAAAACTGCTACTATATGTTTTTTTAGGCTCAGCTCTTCCTTCCAGCTAGGTATGACGTAATTTAACGCCGTCTCGCAAGAGTGCCTTTCTCGGAAACCGGATTGTTCCTTTATAAGGATTTTATTATTTTCTAAGTAATTTAGCAGTTGATTTTTTATTATAATTTCCAGAATTTTTTCTATGTTCGGCAATGTATTTATCGGCCTTAGTCCTTCTGCCATTATTGAATCTTTTACTTTCCTAGTTGGTACTACTGTCGAAATTTTCCACATGTCTGGCACTATTCCAGTAGTCATGGATTTGTTTATAGCGGTTGCATAGAATAAACCCATGTACGATACCGAATCTTGAATTACGCCTTCTGAAAGTAAATTTTCCCCCCCAAGTTTTATTTTTGAACCTTTTTACTATACGTATAATATCCTTAACCGTAATTTCTTCGAATTTTAAACATAACCTAGTTGTAAATTGGAAGTCGTGACTCTGAACAACTTCAATTTCCCTGTTTATACCAACAATGCTATCTATAAAGAAGGAGTTCAATGCTTCGGCAATATCGCGAGGTGTATCATATGTCACACCTCTTACGATCACCGTTAAGATCTTTTCTTGTGGCCCCGTTATATTTACAGCATGCTTAAGATGCTTCCACATTAGCCTGCTATCTAAACAATTGATATCAATATTATTCTACATGTATTTAATCTTTTTAAATTTGATTAGTTTTTTGTAGTACTTCGCGACCATGTTATATTCGGTATAGTCACCCGTTGCTCTAGCTTGCTATTACCGTTGGCCGTAGGGCTCGAGGCATTAAATATTACGCGTACTTTTGTAGTGGTACTTTGTGCTTTAATAACGGCGTGGTGGGGCAGGAAGTAATGATCCGAATCGTCGGATGGGATATTCTTTTTTAATTTTCTCATATGTCCGAGCGTTTCATATTCTGACAACACTCGAACATATTCTTTACCTAAATCTGGTTTTTTTATTAGCCGCCCCTCATTCCGGAAGAATAGGGAGCATGCGCGTTTCAGAGACGGTCCTAAATTAATGTTATTAGGGTAATCCTGCCTGAATGGTAATGATACGGTGTATTCTTTAAATAATTTTTTGCAATACCTCTCATCTTCATTTAATATTTTATTTTTTGGTACATTTTCTACCTCCCAGAAGGTTTTGAGTTGGTTGTCTAACGCAACCTCGTTGTAAAAAGACATAATGCTCTTCGTTGGATTCGGTGATTCGATACGACCGGTTAGTATCCAACCGAACACTGTCTCTTGGGCTAGAAGAGTAATATTATTTTTGATGAACGGCAGAGATCGCTGGCGGCAGATGCGTATGGTACGGCTGTTGGAATCCAAGAGGCCGGTTGTATAAAAAGCTACAACCGTTGACCCGCAAAATCCTCCGTTTTGGAGGGCCAACGGTTGTAGCTTTTTATACAACCGGCCTCTTGGATTTCAACAGCCGTACCATACGCATCTGCCGCCAGCGATCTCTGCCGTTCATCAAAGGTAATATTAGTTCTTGTATATTTAATATCTACCATTAAAAGCACAGCTATTATAACGAGAAATCTCGTCTTATCTTCTTTTCTATTCCAAACCGAAACCGCCATATTCCCACTGAGATCGACCCCGGTGCGCCCAACGACTCAGGATCAGACGCACCCCGGCCGAAAATTTGGTCCTTCTCCCCGAAAAAGGAACCACAGCGATATAAATCACAGTCCACAAGAAAAGATCATAGCTGAACGCACAAATCGCAGGAATTGTCATAAAAATTTTTCCGGATAATTTTGTCATAATCTTCAGTTGGACAACCAAAAAGTGGAAGGTTATATATATACTTATATCACAGCGTGCAAAACCACCGAAAAAGGTACAGCCAGCTGAAGCAATTGCAACATCGCAAGCCAACTTGCCACATCATCACCAGAACAGCAAATCGCCACAAAGTAAGTGCAATACTTCTTGCCACAACTTTTTTTGGTTATATAAAATAAATAAAACCGAGTAAAAATAAATATTCTCAGTGCCACACGCGTAGTGATTTGTTATTAAGTGCGAAAAGTGTAAAAAAGATTAGTGACGAAAATAAAAAGAAGTCCAAACGTGTAATATTAACGTTTTAATTCCTTGTGACTATCTGGTCTGTCCCCCCACCAGCGGTAAGGCTCTCCGGACACAGACCTCACTTCCATATAAAAAATTTTTTCACGTCATTCAAGCGGCAATTTTTAATTTTTCCTTTGTGTCACTAGAATTTGCACTAATCTAATAAATTTTCACAATTCCTTTTTGCACAAGTTTTTATTAAATTTTTACACTTTTCGTCGAGATTTTATATCAACGCGCGCACTTATTTTTTATAATAAAATTGACGATTGAAGTGGCGAGTGGTCCCCTTTACTTCGCACAATACACATTGGTGTTGATTCCCCCTGCTCCCTGTTTTACGGCACATATAATCTGCAAAGTCAGACAAAAATAAACAAATTAAAAGCAATAACTAAAATTGTGCGTAATTTAATAGTTGTTGGTTGGGTGACTCGAACAGGTTCATACAAATTTACATTCCTTACTCAATTTGTCCACAAATTTTTCATCTATGAACGTGGACTCTTACATCAGGCAGAGTTGCAAGCTAAGTGGAAAAAAGTAGAGACCGCCCTAGAGAAGTTGCTTGGCTCTGACACGCTCAACACAAAGAAAATTGCAGCGGTCAAGATCAAGCATAAAGCGGCATATGCCGCATTCTTGCGATGCATGTCGAACATGGCTGAACTTCAAGCCAAATTGAAGTAGGAAAGAGATAGTCAGGTTAGACCTGAAGGAGAGCGTGCGCGTGAACACAGTATCCGTCTGCCAGCTTGCGATACTGAGGTATTCAAGGGCGACTACCTATCTTGGCCAACGTTTCGTGACCTGTTCATGGCCATCTATAAAAATAACAGTCGCTTAAGCCCGGTAGAAAAGTTGTTCCACCTTAACCAAAAAACTCAAGGTGAGGCAAAGGACATTGTCAAGAAATGTCCTTTGACAAATGAAGGCTTCGAAACAGCCTGGAAAAACCTATGTGAGAGATACGAGAATAAACGGATTCTCGTAAACTCACAATTACAAATTTTGTTTAATCTAAAATAGATAGATAGCGAGTGCGGCAGCTCAATTAAAACCTTACAGCGTGACATAAATAATTGTTTAGCATCCTTAAAATCCCATCAGATTGATGTTTCAAATTGGGATGCGATTATTACTTATTTATGTTCGACAAAATTACTTGAAAATACGTTGGCTCTATGGGAGCAGAGCATTGACCACAAAACGGACATATCCAAGTGGGAGGATATGGACAAATTCTTGTCAAATCGTTTTCAGACACTTGAAACCGTGTCTGGTTTTACAGGGAATGCCACTTCGAAAGTGCAAAAATCAAACGCGTCGCGACAATCGACAGAAACCCCTACGAAAAGACTTGGTGCTTTTCAAACAAAAGTATCCAAGCAAACAACAAAATTAATGTGTAAAATGTGCAAATCAAAGGAGCACAGATTACGAAACTGTTCACGCTTTTGCGATTTAACCCCGGCCGAAAGGACTAAATTCGTTAAATCCACAAATGGCTGCCTGAACTGTTTATCCCCAGGACACACAGTGACGAGGTGCACCAGTTCGTACAACTGTTCCAAATGCCACTGTCGTCACCACACGCTCCTGCATGCGGACACACTTCAGCAACCGGCGGTGAACAACCTTTTCAAAGATGCGAATAATACCCCATCAACTTCGGCACAGGCACGGAAAAGACAGGAGTCGGGACAACCACCTTCCTCCACGAACCAGAGACATGCAAATTCCAGCACAGGCGTGCTATTAGGAAATGCTCGCGTACACATTCACCATAATGGTAACGACTTCTCCGCGCGGGCATTAATTGATTATGGGTCTGAATGTTCCTTTATAACAGAAAGACTGAAGCGCAGAATCAACTCGCCAGCGAGGAAAATGCATGCCCAAGTTTCAGGCATCACAAATGCGGTGTCAACTCAGGTGAAAAAAGCATCCAACATCGAATTACGTTCACCAGTGGATCCCGGCTTCAGCCTGACTACACCCGTTCTAGTTCTAGTTCTAGAAAAAAACTCACTGGGAATCTACCATCCTGCCATATCCACGAAATGACTATGCAGGCATTCCCAGACTTAGTTTTAGCAGACAAGAGGTTCTACGTCAATGAAGACGTAGACCTCATACTTGGCGGAGATATATATCCCCAAATTATAATGAGCGGTATAAAAAAGAATGTTAGGTTAGGTTAGGTTGGGTGGTAGCTTCTCTGATAGGGGAAGCTCACTTGGACAACATGACGGTCCGTTGTGATACCACATATAATAAACTAAACTAACGGTGACGTAGATATAACTACTTAGAGAATCGTTGGGTAGCAACGATAAAGTTCCGAATGATCCCGATCTCAACCTTGGATAGCTCCTCGGGAGATCCAAGTGAGTCACGACCGAAATACTTTCGCCTAGTTCTGGCAAAATCTGGGCAGTCAAGCATAAAATGATTTGGTGATTCCACCTCTTCATCCTCCATACAGCTGCAGCAGGATGGAGTTTCCAATACATTGAGTAGTACCGCATGGATACCCATGGGACAGAGCCCTGTCAAAACTCCAATGACCATTGATAGGTGAGCCTTAGTGAACCCAGTTATTTCAGCAGACCTTCTGCCATCCACTTTCGGCCAGAAAGGTTTTGATATCCTGCAAGACGTAGTGTCCGCCCAACGTTTGCTGAGCTGACTCAAGGCCCAGCTATGGAAGAGCAATCCACAGGTGGCTAGCGAAATCCCGAAATCCCTACAGCCATCTTCATCCGGTTCAGTTGTACCGATTCGGGCTAAGAGATCCGCTTGACAGTTACCCGGAATATCACTATGGCCCGGGACCCAGATAATCTTAATTGTAAAATAATTCGATGCAATCGCAAGTGAGGTCAGGCACTCCCAGACCACCCTCGATCGCACTGTAGTTGAGCTCAAGGCCTTTATAGCCGCTTGGCTATCAGAGTAGATGTTAAATTCCCTAACCGTAGTAGCGCCGGATAGCATTTCATCCACCGCATCCTTAATCGCAGCAACTTCCGCTTGGAATACACTGCAGTGATCAGCCAACTTAAACTTGCGGCTTATATTTAGCTCTTGACAAAAGACCCCCCCCCCCCCCCCCACCAACCTTTCCGTCCAACCTCGACCTATCCGTGAACAAGTTAACCGGTCCCATGCCCCAGATAATTCCTCTTCTCCACTCCTCCCTCGGGGGAATGACTGGGGTGAAAGTTGTATAGGGAGTGGCCATCGGCATGCAATAGTTCGTCCTGTCCGGGATAAAGTCGAAACTAGTAAGAAGGCTAGAGTGTCCGAAATCAGAAAGCATATAACCCATATCACGAAGCGTGACCAACGACTGGGCCGCGGCTGCCTTTCCGTAATATCTACTGGATTTATATTCAGCATGACATTCAGTGCCAAGGTAGATGTTGTTCTCATAGCGCCACTGATACCAATAAGCGCCGTCAGTTGCATTGACACTAACATTTTGGAGGTGCTCGCCGTGTCCAGTGCTTTCCACCAGACCAGCACCCCATAGAGCGGAATCGGTTTGACCACCATCTCATAAAGCCAGTGTACTACTCCTGGCGAGAGCCCCCATCTCTTTCCGATAGCCCCCCTGCAGTAGTACAAGGCAACCGCGGAGGAGCCGCTTCGACTCCTAAACCCACCAGAGCTCTTTCGATTGCCTCCGGTAAGACATTGTTAAAAGCCCCCTCAATGTCTAGAAAGGCACTCAAAGTATACTCTATGTTCTAGATGCCCCTCTATTTGCTTTACAATCGAATGGAGAGCCGTTTCCGTCGATCTGCCTTTGCAGTACGCATGCTGTTAAGCCGACAGTAACCCCCCAGGTATCCTTTCCCGTAGGTACAGGTCAATCAGCCGCTCAAACGTCTTAAGAAGAAACGACGAGAGACTGATTGGCCTGAAATCCTTAGGTGACACATGAGAGCCCCTGCCGGCCTTCGGAATGAAGATGACCCTAACCGTGTGCCACGACTTAGGGATATAGTTAAGCCTGATGCAGTTAGTGTAGATGATGGCCAACCAGCGGCAGGAAATCCCTAAAGACCTTTGAAGTTGCGCAGGAATGATGCCATCCGGGCCGGGTGACTTATAGGGCTTGAACGAATTTATAGCCCAGGATATTTGACTTTCCCGTAATGGGATGGCAGGCACTTCTGCATGGCCAGCAACCGCCGACCACGCAAGCGAAGATCCCTGGGCAAAAAATGATTGTCCAGGAAAATGATTGTCCAGTAAGTCTCAGGGACTCCTCGCTACTCATCGACCAGTCCCCACCATCAATTCTCAGATACCCCTGAGGGGCGGGATTCCTAGAGAGTATTTCTCTAAGCGTCGCGGATTCATTGCAGCCCTCTACGTTTTCGCAGAAGCTTCGCCATGAATCTCGCATGGCTATCCTTATTTCATATTTATAAATCCCCAGACTCACCTTATAGAGCTCCCAGTCCGAGGGTAGTTTACTCCGCCTACTGGACGCTCTTAGGTCGTCAAGGGAATCAGACCACCAGGGCGGCTTGCCTTTCCCCCTGTAAGTTTTCAGTGGGCAGGACTGTTGAAAGGTGCTTTTGCTTGCCAAGGTGAAGTTTTCCACCAGACCGTCTATTTCAGATTCGGACAGGTCCGAACCAACGATAGGCGCCTCAGGCAATAGCTCTCCCAACTTGCTACAATACAAGTCCCAGTTGGTACTTTTAGGGTTCCTAAAAGATATTTTACCGGGACGTTCTTCATTCACCGAGAACTGAATATATCGGTGATCAGAGAAATAGTGCTCGTTGAGAACCCTCCAGCCAGATATCCGATCTTCCAGTTCTCTGCTAACCAGGGTGAGGTCCAGGACCTCCTCCCTTACCGCAGTAATAAAAGTCGGGTCATTCCCCCTATTACATATACAAAGTCCTTCATCTACAATAAAAGTAAATAAAGACTCACCTCTGGTGTTCGTATCCGAGCTCCCCCATATGCTATGGTGTGCATTAGCATCGGCACCTATGATTACGCCAACGCCTCTCCGCCTTGCTTCAGCGGTGATTTCGCCCAGTATCACAGGCGGTGGTCCCGTAACGTCCCATGGGGCATATACGCTGAGACCACCCACAATTCGTTACTGCCTCGCTCGAGGCAGACCGTGGTTACGTCAGCATTGCTGAAATTAGAGAGAATAAAAGCTTTAAATTCCTTTTTAATAAGCACACAGGATCTAGGCCTACCTGCCTCCCCATGCACCAAGGTGTTGAATTTTCCCGTCCTTAATCCAGAAATTTTTCCGCCGTTACTACTCAGCCACGGCTCCTGGATAAGGACTATATCCCCTCCGCCTTTCTCAAGACAGAGCAACAAGTTTGCGGAAGCCGCCTTAGAATGCTGAAGATTGATGTGACGGATTTCCATCAACACCACCCTTCTTCTTCTGCACCCCATCCTTGGCGCCTTCGCCCTGGGGGACTAGGAGATCCTCCTCCCCCCCAAATAGCTGATTTACACTGATGATGGATCCCGCCATCGATGATTCGCCCTCGGAGGCTAGGAGCTCCACCTCTGCCCTATCAGCCAGACGACTAGCGCTGATGACAGATCCCACTATTGACGGGACGTCAACAGTGCTTTCGCTGTCCAAATTAGCGGGGTCAGCATCCACAACCATGGGTACTGGCTCCCCTGCGGACGCCTCCACCTCCCGAACAGTCTCTGGGGGAGAGTAACCATCTCCCCTGGAATCGGCATTTGAGAACCACACGCTCGAGGCCATAGGAGATAATCCCCTCGTGTCAGAGAGAGGGCCGGTGGACTCTGCGTTTAGCAGAATCAGCACTTGCCGACGTGGCCCAACAGCCTCCTCTACTCTGAGGACCATCCAGTTATGCGTCGGAAGGTTTGGGTTGCAGTAACGCATTAATTCAAGTATTTTCTCCGGCTGAGAGGGCCCGGCAGGCAACCACACTCGAGCCCTCTGTCGAAGGGGGAGATCCCTCCGTTCCACGGCCTCGAGCCTGGCTCCCCCCCAGACCTCCCCAACCAAAGAAATTATTTTCTTAAAGATACAGGCCGACCGCTCGTCAGCACAAGTAATCAGTCTAAATCCATGATACCACCCCGAGTATTCGAAGCATGGCCGCGTACCTGGGCTCTCATATAGGCCGCTGATATGGCGCTGGCGACCCACGGCCACTCCTTTCGGGAGATGGCACCATCCTCCCTACTCCTATCCAGGACCCCGAGGGTGATGGATCCCGCTCGTTTAGCGATTTCGCTAAACGAAATTGCGTCCCCACCTCCTCGGGCCCTTCCTCATCCAACCTTTGCCGCTTCATAGCCCCCAAACCCTGCTGCTCACCCGCACCTTTCGACACCGGTGTGTAGTCGTCGCAAGGTACGACGCTCCTGGCCCCCTCCAGTGTCCGGGAATGCTTCTCAGAAATATGAGCTGCATCCCTTGCGCCGTAGCCCTCCAAGATCTTCTCAGCTAGGCGCCGATCACCCAGAGCTTTCCTACGCGGCGTCGATCGCCTACCTTTCCCGGCAGGCTTCGACCCCAGGGCTCCCGTTGGGAAAGCTCCTCGCGACAGGGCTTCCTTACTAGTACTGGGCTGGTCCGTCGCGTTCGCCGGACCTCTGCCTTTCCCTGTCACAGCCCTATATGGGCCTGCATTGGGTGTCGGTTTCGACACCCCTCCACTACCCGAACTACCCGTACCTACGGGGTTTGAAACCAAACCCCTGCGCTGATCCGTCTGATCAGCCCTTTTGACCCGCCGGGAGCTTTCCCGGCTGGAAGCGACCTCCTTCGGAGCACTCTCCGCACCTGTCGCGTCCCCCGCACCATGACGACCTTCGCCGTCACTCCTGCCCTCCTTTTTGTTCGTTTTCGTGTCCATTCTAAGAAGTCCCCCCTCAAGGCCGCTATCCGGAGCCGATTGTGTAGTCGCTCTTCAACGGTCCCGTGGTTATATATGCTGCGCAGGGAGGCCACGCGAGGGTTGACGTATTACCTTATGTGTAATGCGTTCAGAGCCAGACCGGACGAAAAGCGGGAAAATCTTCAACCGCACCTACACCACCAACTTAACGGCGACGGAGCCGGAACGTACCTTGAGGCCCGCCACGTTTTTAAAGGGACGTGCGCAGGTGCAGCATTAGCCTACCAGCCATTTCGATGGGGTTTCACCCCGACCTACTAAGGTGGCAGAATACTCCACCTACCAGCCCAAAGTCATCAATTCCTATCCATAGTCAAAATCAAGTCCCTAACAATCCAGTTCGTCACCGTTGAGTACCGATCTTGACCATTAACAGGGTCCTCCCTCCCCTGAGCTCGGCACAATTACTCAGGGGTGCGGGTTTTATCGAGTTGTCCTCTCTAGATCCGCCATTATCAGTAGAAGCAGGGGCACCTCGTACAGAACGTGACAACCAATCACGTGTGACAATTCGTCACTATGGCCTGTCTAAGACTGATACCAGTCCCTGATCCAGATCTTGGAACCACGTATGATATCCAAGCCAAGTCTCTTAACCCCCGCTAAACACACTTTTAGCCCAAGAGACAGTGTTCGGTTGGATACTAACCGGTCGTATCGAATCACCGAATCCAACGAAGAGCATTATGTCTTTTTACAACGTTAGCGTTAGACAACCAACTCAAAACTTTCTGGGAGGTAGAAAATGTACCAAAAAATAAAATATTAAATGAAGATGAGAGGTATTGCGAAAAATTATTTAAAGAAACAACGAAACGTGATGAAGATGGAAGATACACCATATCACTACCATTCAGGCAGGATTACCCTAATAACATTAATTTAGGACCGTCCCTGAAACGCGCAGGCTCCCAATTCTTCCGGAATGAGGGGCGGCTAATAAAAAACCCAGATTTAGGTAAAGAATATGTTCGAGTGTTGTCAGAATATGAAACGATCAGACATATGAGAAAATTAAAAAAGAATATCCCATCCGACGATTCGCATCATTACTTCCTGCCCCACCACGCCGTTATTAAAGCAGAATGTACCACTACAAAGGTACGCGTAGTATTTAATGCCTCGAGCCCTACGGCCAACGGTAATAGCTTAAACGATATGCTCCTCCCAGGCCCAGTTCTACAAGCCGATTTACCCATACTAATCCTACGATGGAGACTATACCGTTTCGTCTTCAATAACGATTTCGCAAAGATGTATCGACAAATTTGGGTGAACGAAAATCACACCAAATTTCAACGCATTGTGTATCGCACTTCCCCGAATGACCTTATTAGTCTCTATGAATTAAAGACGGTTACCTTCGGAGTGAATTGCGCGCCATATCTCGCGATAAGAACCCTCCTACAACTGGCAGACGACGTATCAAATTCACACCCTACAGCGGCTAGCATACCGCGAGAATATATGTATGTAGATGACGTGTTAGCGGGTGGACATACGATCACATCGACCATTAAAGCTAGAGATGAAATTCGTCAAGTCCTAAATTCAGCGGGCTTTCCACTTTGCAAATGCACATCCAATTCAGAGGACAAATCCTCCGTTTTGGAGGGGAAAGGCACCCACACATCGACCCCGACGTGCCTATGCATGAGTGCTGACAAAAAACACACATACAAGTGCATGTACATGCATGCACATGCCTGTGGCGGTGATGGTGTGGGTGGTTATAATTAAGTCGAGTATCGAGTATCGATTCGCAGAGTTGCATTGGGGGGATCGCAAACAGATGCGGAAAAGTTAGGCATCCTGCCTAAACAGTTGCTAACAATAATATTGCCGTTCATACAGTTGCTGCCATTCACAGCGTTGCTACAACCAACAGTTCCGTCTATAAATCCGTTGCCGCTAACATACACCATGCCGTTAATGCTGTTAATACGGGTGACAATGCCGTTTGTTCTGCCGATATTTCCGCTCGATCTTGCTGCAGAAATACCAAATGTTAAGCAAGTGGCACTGAGGATGATCAATTAAGATGAAGACGTTGCAGATCTCAGAAAGCGAATAGAGTTATTGTCGGTCATGAAGAAAATAGAAGAACTTGAGTGCAAGGGTACACCTAAAAAAAGCGTCGGCCAGATTTTGGTGAAATCGAGCATCCGCTCCCCAAATTTAACGTTGACTACTTAGCGCATTCAGTTAACCATGTCCTACGGGACCCCGAAGAAATATTAGACGCTACTGGTGCCGATTATTATTTTAGGTTGCTCGCTCTTCGGCGCTCGTTAACCGGAACGGCAAAGGTGTTCCTTACAACTACCACGGCGCTCAATTATGCTGCATTTCGGAAGGCGTTAGTGGCTGAGTTTTATATAGCAGTATCAAGGCAGGAGGTTTACAAAATGCTTGCCCCAAGGCGATGGAAAATGAGAGAAAAGTCCCTGTACTGCTATATCTTGAACATGCAGGCACTCGCAAAGCGTGCGAACATTACGGAAACTGAAGTAATCGATGGTATTGGTACTTCGGTTCCGAACGTTCATATTTTGTTGACGGCACGTACGCTAGACGAAATGAAGATGTTGATTGCAAGACATCAAAACAAATTCCTTTTAAATAAGGAATGGGAGCGAACCCGATATTGTCATCAGCCGCAAAACAGCCGACGAGAAATCAGAAGTCTACTGATGGCAAATCAAGAAACGAACAAATCCTATGCTTTATTTGTTCGCGTACTGGGCATATGAAGCCCAGTTGTCCATACCAGCTGCGCCCATATGGATCATGCTTTCGGTGTTGGCGAATGGGGCACGACCATCGGTCATGTCCAAATCCAGCAAAAGTGCTCAAACCTCGAGAGGATGTGGCTTTCGTATCTGATGATGCCGAATATGATGACGCTTTATACTATGTTCAAACAGAAAAATAAGTTGAGGCAATTTCGACAACAATGTTTTGGTTTCATTTTGAGTTTGCCATCTTCTTTTGACAATCCCTACTCCAGTGAAACGAAAAAAATAAAATCAGCTGATACGTGAGATGAGCCAACCATATAGTTGAGCCCTGCGTAGCTTGCGTAGTAAATTGCCCAAATGGTATAAATTGCCAATTTGGTGTGTGCTGGTACATAGTATTAGGAGCATTTAATTACGTAAGTTTAGCATTTAGGTTAGACAGGAAAACTTTAGATAGTTATATATTATCAACTTTTGACACCGGCAGCCCGATTAGTTTTGTGAAGGCGTCACTGGTCACAAAATAATTGGTAGCTGACCAAACCAATGGTTCAATCACCCAATACAAGTGGATTGGAGGGGAAAATTTATTAATTTTCAATAAAATTAAATGTGCGATTGAATTTAAAAATAAAGTGCATGAAATTGAACTGAATATATTACCAAATAATAGCACGAATATACCTCTTATTTTGGGACGTGACCTTCTCCAAATATTTAATATTCATTTGAAAAGTATTGTTAGGAAATATTCTAAAAAGAAATTGCTAGAGTTAAAAAACATAGACAATACTATGTTAAGGCAAATTGTAAGTGGATCTAATGCAGACGTTGTCGTTGTAAAGCCAATTTCACTTAGTAGAAAACATGAACGCAAATGTGATGATGATGAATCTCAGGATTTTGAAAACTTCAGTGCTGTTGACGTTCCTGACATATTCAGTATCGACATTTCTTGTGACGCAGTTCACATCGACATAAACTCAAAACTGTATATTACACACCGCGATGAGTTAAGTCGACTTATTAATTTCGTTTACCTGACATTAAGCCCGAACCATATAAGTATGAAATGAAGATACACTTAACTAACGACGTTCATTTCCATTGCGCTCCCCGCAGACTTTCGTATCGAGGAACTTAGACAAGAGGGGGTAATACGGCCAGCGACTCTCCATATGCATCCGCTATTGTATTGGTAAAAAAGAAAAGTGGTCGAACACCAATGTGTGTAACCGCCGGGGACAATTATGCTTTACATCTGATTGAAGACTTTATCGAATATTTTTTCGTTTTCATTCTGAAAAAATTATTCAAACATTTTAGGTCTTTCAAAATATATAGAAACAATGAAATTATATTCCGCGTTTGAAGGATCATTTACGTGTTTTTCGAAGAAGCACTCGAAAAGAATAAGAACCAATAAATTTTAATTAGCTTACCCAAACTCTTAAAAAAATTATTTTTCAAACCTATCATTTTGTTTCTCCGACATTGGAAGAGTGAATTCAGCTAGATTTTGCAACAATATAAAAAAAATTTAATTCCACATTTGCACGAAATGTATGAAAAACGACTTATTTTCTAAAAAATACAGTGTACATTTTTTTCGAATTTGATTTTTAAGGTTTTTTTCATGACCTAATAAAAAAATTTGGCGATAACAGTTTTTTGAAAAAAAAACAACAATTTTTTTTGGGTCGGACAGGGTATACCTATGAAAATTTGTTTAGTAGGTTATGAAAAAAACCTTAAAAATAAAGGTTGAAAAAAGGAAAAAAAAAATTAAATTTCGCAGGCTCGAAAGTTATTTTTTTGGGTATGCGTAGTGGAACTTTTTTTCCTGAGTCCAAATCCTTTCGAAAAATCGATGGCGCGATATCGGTTAATTTTCGTCCATATAAATCGACCCACCCTACTGTACATACTTTAAACTTCTAAACATGATGTACTGGAGACTTGAAGTACTTTTTCTTGATTATTGAATTTTATTGAATTACTTGTCTAAATGTATTTCATATTTTTTCATTCAATAACTTTCATTAAATAAAATAAAACACGATGTTATTATTATATATAATATTGTGGCGGCCACCGTGGTGTGATGGTAGCGTGCTCCGCCTATCACACCGTATGCCTGGGGTGTGAACCCCGGGCAAAGCAACATCAAAATTTTAGAAATAAGGTTTTTCAATTAGAAGAAAATTTGTCTAAGCGGGTCGCCCCTCGGCAGTGTTTTGCAAGCGCTCCGGGTGTATTTCTGCCATGAAAAGCTCTCAGTGAAAATTCATCTGCCTTGCAGATGGCGTTCGAAGTCGGCATAAAACATGTAGGTCCCGTCCGGCCAATTTGTAAGGAAAATCAAGAGGAGCACGACGCAAATTGGAAGAGAAGCTTGGCCTTGTACCTCTTCGGAGGTTATCGCGCCTTACATTTATTGTTTTATATTAGAAAAAAAAAGCTTCGCATAGAAAATAAATAACGAAAACCAGAAACACTTACTTACCATTTTTCTGGTTTTACTGTAATGTGGCCCAGAATCCTCAATCTTGAAATAATGCAATATATTCCGCTTCATATTAAAACAGTTTTCCACTCTAAAACCACTTTAAAAATTCTTAATTCGAAGATTTCACTATTTGCGCAGCGGCTACCTTAAACGTGAGTTTATATAATGCTGTACTGAACCCAAGAATGAAGTGAGTACAATTCAGTTGAAGCTGTTTCCAAGGCATAATCTTTGTGTTAAATTTTTGCTACAAATTTTTGATCTCTTTGGTACATATGCCTGGAAACTGCTTCTCACAAAACAAAAATTCTTTTTTTTTTAAATCTTTTTTAACACTTCCTTTTTCACTTTATAATTATCGTTGCTCTACTTAAAATCAGCAATGATTGAGTACTTTTTTGCGACGACCCGTTCAGGTTTGTTAAACAAACGATTTTTCTTCGGTTATCACGAAACGTCGGCGCAAAGAAAAAGTATTTAAGCGAAGTGTTTGGTAATCACAGCAGCATTGTATGCAGATTGATTATAGTAGGCGGTCAGCTACCGTTGCACTGGTGGTATGCTTTTTTGAATTCATGCCGGCTGTGTTAACTTATACAAGTTAGCTGTGACGTTTAAAGCTGAATGCATAGTATTCAGGTATAAGGCAGGCTGTGCGCTGCTCTGTTATTTAGGCAGATAACATATTTTTGTTGTGTATCGATTTTTATCAATAATATATATTTATTTTGTTTAATATAAATGCGAAAAAAAGTGATGTTTTTAAGTACATACATTACATATCTCAATTAATGCATCCTGCTTACATGATGTTACAGTCAAATATACGACATAAAATAATGAATCAAAAACCCCGGATGTACAGTCCTAGATCCGCACTGGGAAACGATAGATATGTAATTAGGGATATAAGTAACTGAAAACTGACTGAAATCCCATACGATTGGATAGCTGAAGCCCATCGAATTCGTAAATGGCTACAACAACCGGAAGAGTCTCCTGATGAACCAGAATGTGATCCGCTGGGGATCGAGGTCGATACTTTGTCAGAATTGGTGGAGTTGTAAAGTACAACACAGAGCAAATGCAACTCTGCTGATATTAACAAGTATGCATACCTGCATTCATAGAGAAGATGTACTATAATAAAAACTACAACAAACATTTAGATTTAAGGGCGTATCTTCCAAGTTTAAAAGAAGAACCAACTGAATATAGAATTGGATAAGCTAAGCAACACAAGTGAAATAAACAATTATATGAAATAAAACCTTTAAAAAAGTTTCTATATTAGGTTAAAACATTTTATTTAAACAATTAAATTATTGATTAAGATAAAAGAAATTTACATAAAAACATGCTTGCGTTTTGCATGAAAAACTATAAAACAACATATCAGCAGTTTGCTCAAGGGCCAACTGTGACGTATTTGCGCAGAACGAAGCAATTTTGAACTCGTGGAGGCGCAATCTTGGAAGGTGATTTGTGGAGTACCTGTATTGTAGAGAATTGATCCGTAGGGGTCACATCGTTGTTGCGTTTGCATGTTAAAGGTAAGACCACACTACGCTGCATGAGCGGAAATGGAGGCGGCCTCGCGTTTATCATACACCACTCTGTGCATTATCATATATTCGATCCTGGCATCGACCGCAGGGACAATGTTCTAGAACGTTAAGGTCTATCTGTCCGGTTAGGTGATGCAAACCTAGATATCATCAACATCTACATCCCTCCTTCCACCTGTTGCCCCAGTGGATACCGCCCTAATATTAGCGCCTTACTCACTGGCAACATTCGCATTATCTTAGGCGACTTCAATACCCATCACGATCTATGGCATTCAAACTTGCGGGCGGACAGTAGGGGTGAGATTTTGGCGGATCAAATAGAAGAAACGACGTTCTGTACAATAAATGGAGACGCTCCTACACGAATGGTAGGAAGCTACCACAGTTCGCCGGATATTTCAAAAGTGAGCGCAGAACTCGGAAACTGCGTCAACTGGCAGCCGATGGTAACATTGGCATCCGACCACCTGTCTATACTTATTTCGTTCGAGCGTACCGCCGACTTCATCGTCACAGAAAAACGCACTTTCATAAACTTTAAAAAAGGAAAGTGGGACGAATACAAATATTTTACAGACAACCCCTTTGCTGCCCTACCTATCCCGACTGATACCCGCCAAGGGGAGCGTGATTTCCATAAGGTCATTGAATCCGCTTCGGCACGTTTCATTCCCGCCGGGATAATTCCCGAAATTGGGCCCACTTCCCGGCGGCTGCCGCAAATTTAGCGAGAGAACGTGACCTTATAAGACAGCTCGACCCAGGGGACCCCCAAATAAGGGATATAAACCAACACATTAGATTGCTTGTGGATGAACACAAGCGGGCAAAATGGGAGGAGCACCTCAGAGTTTGTAACCTCTCTGCCGGTGTGGCTAAACTTTGGTCCACCGCAAAGTCCCTATCGAAGCCGTCTAACCACAATGACAAAGTTTCCATCGCCTTTGGCGATAAAGTGCTCTCGGATTCGAAAAAGTGCGCGAGCGCTTTCTGCCGTCAATATGTAATGCATTTTACGGTCAACAAAGATAGACGGAGGGCCAACAGACACGCACATAAACATAAATTAAGCGCGTCACCAATTACCATCACCGCCAGAGAGGTTGAAGATGCCATTGGTCACGCTAAACCATCCAAAGCAGTGGGCCCAGACGGCATAGCCATGTCGATGCTTAAAAGCCTAGGGAAAGAGGGTTTCAAATACATAGCACATGTCTTCAACTTGTCTCTTTCCACCTTTTTCATACCCGAAAAATGGAAAATAGCCAAGGTGGTCCCGCTACTAAAGTCTGGGAAAGCCATTTTGCTCCCCTACTTCCAAGCAAATTTGCAGCTAGCCTGTCATCAGCATGGCTTCAGAAAACTCCATAGCACCACCACAGCGCTAAATGCCTTCAGCACCCAGATAAATTGCGGTTTAAATCAATACCCCCAACATAGAACAGTACTCGTAGCGCTAGACCTATTAAAAGCTTTTGATACGGTCAACCATGGCACGTTACTGCAAGACCTGCAAGGGTCTACCCTTCCCCCATATCTTAAAAGGTGGGCCGCAAATTATCTGGGTGGTCGGCAGGCATCGGTGCAATTTAGAAACGAAACATCAAAACCAAGAAGAATTAAACAAGGGGTGCCACAGGGTGGTGTCCTATCCCCACTTTTATTTAATTTCTACATATCTAAGCTACCTTCACCACCAGAAGGAGTCACAATCGTTTCCTACGCCGATGACTGCACAATAATGGCCACAGGCCCAGGCCCAGAGATCGATGAGCTCTGCAATAGAATAAAAGGCTACCTCCCTGATCTCTCCAGTTTTTTCGCCTCGCGAAACCTGGCATTATCACTGACTAAATCTTCCGCGACCTTATTTAAAACATGGACGTCCCAAATGTCGACCATTTGAACATCCACGTCGATGGCACTACGCTACCGATTGTCCTACACCCCAAAATTTTGGGTGTGACGTTTGATCAGGATCTACATATTGGTAAGCACGCAGCCGCAATTGTTCCGAAAATCCAGAGCCGTAATAAAATCCTCAAATCCCTTGCTGGCAGTACCTGGGGAAAAGATAAAGAAACGCTCATTACTACATACAAAACAATTGGCCAGCCGTTTACGTGCTACACGTCATCCATATGGTGGCCAAGCCTAAAAATTACCCACTGGAAGAAGGTACAGGCCTGCCAAAATACTGCTCTCAAAATCGCAACGGGCTGTCTTCTTATGTCCCCAGAACACCATCAACATAATGAGGGGAGAATATTCCGCATCTCTTTAATTGTAATGTGGAACCAACGCCTCTAACACCCCTTTCATTATGATCCACCCCTGTTGAAACAGCAAGTTTCCTTGGACTCCCGTTAGAGGATATTGATGACAATTTGTGATCGGTCGCGGCTGTTAGGTGGGGCGAAGCACTGCTACAACAACAACAACGCTGCAAAATATTCGTTGCATGTATGCTTACGGGGCAATTCACACTTAGCGTTAGCAGCCCTGCGCGACCCGGTCAGCGCGAGAAATTTCATCAACTAGGCAAAAAAGTCGCGAAGTGCTGCTGACGCTTGGGGTGAATTACCGCGCGGCAAAATATACTTCCAAAATGCAAATAAATGAGGAACAGCTAATTATTTATATGTATGAGTTGTACATATATTAAAGTAAAACAATGTAAGATGAATGTGCTTATATAAATATAAAAAAAATGTCAATATCCTATTTTACTAACTACATACACACAAATGTAATAACTAATTTAGGTTGAGTTTTCTGGAGCCAATTGAGAGGACCAATTCCCTCACCACTTTCTTCCAATTCAGTGTGGTCCCTTTACTTCCTTGCTGCTAAATTTGGGTGTCGATGGGGATAATTACGGGGCGGAATGTCACCATCTATTGCCATTATATCGAGCCATAGCGGCGGCCCTTTTCTTGTCTTTTCGTCTTCTTCGGATAAAAATGAAACTATTACAGCTCCGACTCTGCCGTCCATTTTGCAAACAAAAATAAACACAAACTTTTGCCGCTCGATTGCCGCTTAATGTGAATTTCCAAAATGTGTCGTACTGTGAAGCACCGCTGCCGCTACATATCGCGCAGCGTAATGTGCGATACTTTAAATCTCTATCCGTATCTGGATCACGCTTCATTGAATAAGAGGTATGTGTTCAAAGGAATCGATTGATTTTCAACCTCACATATCTGAAAGCGTCGAGAATTGAGGAAAACGGCTAATTTTTAAGTTGCGCAGAGCGATTTGCAAGATTTCTAATTGGATTCTTCTGTTTTTGCAATGTACACCTTTGAGTTTCCTCAACTTTGCAAGAGTGGTCTGTGCATATTATGTCAAAAATGTGCTCAAGGGATTTGTCAGCGCTGCATAGATTTTTACTGCTCGCAAGAATGCCAACGAAAAGATTGCAGCGCCATCGTTATATTTGCTTTGCTATGCCTGGGTTACTTCCAGCAATGAGAAGAGAAGATAAGAGAAGAGGAGAGAAGAGAAGAGAAGAGAAGAGAAGAGAAGAGAAGAGAAGAAGAGAAGAGAAGAGAAGAGAAGAGAAGAGAGAGAAGAGAAGAGAAGAGAAGAGAAGAGAAGAGAAGAGAAGAGAAGAGAAGAAAAAGAGAAGAGAAGAGAAGAAAAGAGAAGAGAAGAGAAGATAAGAGAAAAGGAAAGAAAAGAAAAGAAAGAAAAGAAAAGAAAAGAAAAGAAAAGAAAAGAAAAGAAAAGAAAAGAAAAGAAGAGAAAAGCAGAGAAGAGAAGGGAAGAGAAGAGGCGAGAAGAGAATAGAATAGAATAGAATAGAAGAGAAGAGAAGAGAAGAGAAGAGAAGAGAAGAGAAGATAAGAGA